>NW_027632793.1:2143230-2211272 GCF_902686455.1 Sciurus vulgaris | reverse complement strand
TTCCTTCCAAAATGCTGAGGTAATGACTACCTCGTCTCCACTAGAGCCACCAGAGAAGCCACTCACCTTCACCTGGATCAAGGACATCCCTCGTTCCATCAGTCTCCTATCCAAACTTCATAGGATGGTTGGAGATGGAACAGATGCAACCGATGGAATATGATGTGTCCCAAATCAATGATCACCTGAAACCATGGCACCTCACTGCATGTTCTACTGAGATGAGCACTCAGGACACATGTCTCAAAGTGGCTGCTGGTCCTCTAGGCGAGTCTCTTGACTGTGAAGGAAACCCGGGATGTGCCAGTCCTGGATTTGTGGGTATGGAATGCAAATCCACTGGTGACCGTGCTAAGATTTTGAAAAGCGTGCTCTCAAGGAGGCCTCGCTCCCAGCTTGATCCACTGGAATTTGTGGGGGTTAATAACCAGAATCAGGAAGAAATGAGCTGCCTGTGAGCAAGATGGGTTCGGCCAACTGAGCACAGCCCCACCCAGTGGACCTGGATGTAAGTGCCAGCTGGCAGACTTCAATGGGATCCCTTGTCCTGCCTGCATATAGGGGAATTTATTGCTCACGGGGACTCTTACAGCATAGAGCCTGTTGCCTTGTCGCCTGAGCTACAAGGATGGAATGAATTGTTCAATAACACAAGACCCTGGCACCCGCTCCCTTCATCTCTCCTGGAACCCTCACAGCTGAGCCGCCACATGTCTTGAATGATTGTGTGAAGTGGCCAGGACCTGAATGGTTACTGGTTATCATGGGAAACGTGAGGCTTCGGTGTTCTGAGTCCTCTATGACGTCAGGTGGAATCAGGAATGCAGGTGCAATGGCACTGGAGCCACTCGTGAATGTTCATGTTGTCCAACGCTTTACACTCTGGGAGTGCAATCAACTGACTTCCCCTTCCAGAATTTGAAAACCCATGACCATCACAACCAAGCTGACTAATGCCTACTCCTTCCACCTCCATTAGAGTAGTACTCCCAAGTGTGCCTCTCATGTCACAGGACAACTGATATTCAATAGTAATGATTTTCAGAGTGGAATTGATTTCATCGAAATGAATGAGGGATCAATTTTTTGACTTTATCCACTTATCATTCTGTAATAAATTTTGAGTGTAATAATTGAAAACGAAACTGGGTGAAGATAGTTATTGGATGAGGAATGTTTTCTTTTTGCAACCACATTTGGTTCCGAGACCCCAATTCGTATGAGCCATCACCAAATGTATTTGCCTGTTTACATCTCCCAACAGAGTCTGGCTGAAGCACTTTGAGTGAGGGAAACAGGCTTAGAAAAAATGAGGCCAAACTTCATCTGGCTCAGCAATTCTTGAGATTGTGGGCAAAATCCGGCATCTGAACTGGCCTGGGCATTTTGCACAGCTCTCTGCTCTTTAGAATTTTTCAAAGATAAGTTCCAAATAAGAAATAAGAAAAAAAAAATACTTTCAAGGAAAATGTCATTTGATTTTGAATGTAATGGGCAGGGATTCATGTGTGAATGATCCCACTACCTCCATTTGTACTCACCAATTGAGCAACTTCTCAATCCCTCAGAGTCTGGCCTCTGCCCCTGTACCTGGCATTCTTGGATCCCTGATCAATATTTCTGTTCACGGATCAATCAGCTACTTCCCTATGGTCACTAACGAAGAGGGGAATAATCATTCCGTCAGTACACAAAACTAGGCTTGGTTTAGAGGGGGAAAAAAATTACTTGCTTGATTGTGGTCAACAGGAAAATTAAGAATTCCATTGAACTTGTTTGTCTTGGTCATTATTGCTTCGCTGCATACATTCTCAGAAATGATCTCCGTAGGTGATCAAGGCTTGTTCCTCAGAGAAGTTCTTGCAGTGCTGTCTAGATAGCCCGTCTCCTAGAGTGCCTGACTCTCATGCTGGAGGCCCGGGTTCGAGTCCCCATCCCCCTGACCTTCTGGAAATAACAAACAAATGAAAGCAACTCTATCGTCTTATATTCTTTCGTTTCTCCTCTCCTCACAATAGAAACAACACACTAAATCACCACCATTTTGAATGCAAATCAATACCTCCAACAACTCTCGGCAGGCTACTGGGCTCCAAGAGAACAGTGCTGCCCAGTCACCTGCATTTCTTAAGAGTCCTGGTTCCATGACGTCAATCTAGTCTCCTTACCACACATATCAAGGTGCTCCCATGAGTATCCTTATGAGGATAATTCTTCAGCAATTTCTTCACCTTCTCATTGTGCAGCCTATTTCATGAAATTCAAAAATAACAACCGCACTTGTACCAGGCACTCTCCAGGTTTCTTGGACACACTGCCATACTCTCTGCAAATGAAGGGGACTTCCCCTCGGAGTACTTTCCACCTGTACCTCAATGTCTACTGGAAAACCAAGGTGTAATCACAAAAGAGAGCCGCTCCTTTCCCTGGGACTTCTCTCACACATTTGCTTCGTAGTGGCTGGCCTGTGAAAAATGTTAGCTTTCCTAGTGAAACATGTTAGGTTTTGGGGCAGAATCGATGCCAGCCTGTATTGATAGAATTCAGGAGGAACACAGTGCATTTACAACCTACTAACCCAATATCATTGCAGCTCCATTTTCGATAAGAATGGAGCCCTTTTGTGGACTCTTGTTAATTTTGATTGGCATCCTCAAGAAAAGCAGTGCAGTGTTACATATCCCAGGATCAACTGGCTAAAATTCTAGGGCATGGGGGAATGTGTTTTGAAGTTCGGGAGGCCGTTGTTTATGGTTCCTGTGCCAGAAGACAGGAATCTTGATTCGTATTCGACTGTCCCTTGGGAGCAACAGCAAAGAAACAGGAATTTGCATGGGCATTGTTGTTCGAAATAGGGGAATGAGGTTCAGTATTCATGGTTTCACGGAGAATGAGCGGCCAGTAACTACTTGCAGTATCTTCAGTGTATGATGTGGCTGCATATACGTTGCAGAGCTTTGCGTTGACCATGATCGTTTGCGAATTTCACAGGTTCATTCCTCCGAAGATGTTTTCCATCATCAACACCCTGAGTGCTTCTGAGCTCCAAATATCCTTCCTCTTATCTTTTGAATATTCAGCTTGGATCTTTGAACATTTCAAGTTTTAGCACGGTCTGTGTTCAAACCTGCTCTAATGACATGTGAATCTGTGCTCATCCTGCCATCACCAGGCTGTTAATTCATCCCCAACCTTGGGGTCTGCTCCATCCTGGGTCTGGATAGAGTACTCCTGGCAGAATCCCACTGGCTCCTGGGACATAGTGGTATTTGTCGGGTCAAGTGGATGAACCATTTTGTGAATAAAGTTTGGCAAAACATTTCTGCATCATGTTCAGATATGAAATGGCCCTGGATAAAACCCAGCAGGCTAATTTTGGGGTGCTGCCTTGTTGGAAGACAGAAGCCACAAAGGAGGCGCCTGGCCTTTGGAGCGAGCACATCACATCTCTTTTTTCATGGCATTTTCATGCTGTCCTCCTTCCAAAATGCTGAGGTAATGACTACCTCGTCTCCACTAGAGCCACCAGAGAAGCCACTCACCTTCACCTGGATCAAGGACATCCCTCGTTCCATCAGTCTCCTATCCAAACTTCATAGGATGGTTGGAGATGGAACAGATGCAACCGATGGAATATGATGTGTCCCAAATCAATGATCACCCGAAACCATGGCACCTCACTGCATGTTCTACTGAGATGAGCACTCAGGACACATGTCTCAAAGTGGCTGCTGGTCCTCTAGGCGAGTCTCTTGACTGTGAAGGAAACCCGGGATGTGCCAGTCCTGGATTTGTGGGTATGGAATGCAAATCCACTGGTGACCGTGCTAAGATTTTGAAAAGCGTGCTCTCAAGGAGGCCTCGCTCCCAGCTTGATCCACTGGAGTTTGTGGGGGTTAATAACCAGAATCAGGAAGAAATGAGCTGCCTGTGAGCAAGATGGGTTCGGCCAACTGAGCACAGCCCCACCCAGTGGACCTGGATGTAAGTGCCAGCTGGCAGACTTCAATGGGATCCCTTGTCCTGCCTGCATATAGGGGAATTTATTGCTCACAGGACTCTGCAGCATAGAGCCTGTTGCCTTGTCGCCTGAGCTACAAGGATGGAATGAATTGTTCAATAACACAAGACCCTGGCACCCGCTCCCTTCATCTCTCCTGGAACCCTCACAGCTGAGCCGCCACATGTCTTGAATGATTGTGTGAAGTGGCCAGGACCTGAATGGTTACTGGTTATCATGGGAAACGTGAGGCTTCGGTGTTCTGAGTCCTCTATGACGTCAGGTGGAATCAGGAATGCAGGTGCAATGGCACTGGAGCCACTCGTGAATGTTCATGTTGTCCAACGCTTTACACTCTGGGGACTGCAATCAACTGACTTCCCCTTCCAGAATTTGAAAACCCATGACCATCACAACCAAGCTGACTAATGCCTACTCCTTCCACCTCCATTAGAGTAGTACTCCCAAGTGTGCCTCTCATGTCACAGGACAACTGATATTCAATTGTAATGATTTTCAGAGTGGAATTGATTTCATCGAAATGAATGAGGGATCAATTTTTTGACTTTATCCACTTATCATTCTGTAATAAATTTTGAGTGTAATAATTGAAAACAAAACTGGGTGAAGATAGTTATTGGATGAGGAATGTTTTCTTTTTGCAACCACATTTGGTTCTGAGACCCCAATTCGTATGAGCCATCACCAAATGTATTTGCCTGTTTACATCTCCCAACAGAGTCTGGCTGAAGCACTTTGAGTGAGGGAAACAGGCTTAGAAAAAATGAGGCCAAACTTCATCTGGCTCAGCAATTCTTGAGATTGTGGGCAAAATCCGGCACCTGAACTGGCCTGGGCATTTTGCACAGCTCTCTGCTCTTTAGAATTTTTCAAAGATAAGTTCCAAATAAGAAATAAGAAAAAAAATATACTTTCAAGGAAAATGTCATTTGATTTTGAATGTAATGGGCAGGGATTCATGTGTGAATGATCCCACTATCTCCATTTGTACTCACCAATTGAGCAACTTCTCAATCCCTCAGAGTCTGGCCTCTGCCGCTGTTCCTGGCATTCTTGGATCCCTGATCAATATTTCTGTTCACGGATCAATCAGCTACTTCCCTATGGTCACTAACGAAGAGGGGAATAATCATTCCGTCAGTACACAAAACTAGGCTTGGTTTAGAGGGGGAAAAAAATTACTTGCTTGATTGTGGTCATCAGGAAAATTAAGAATTCCATTGAACTTGTTTGTCTTGGTCATTATTGCTTCGCTGCATACATTCTCAGAAATGATCTCCGTAGGTGATCAAGGCTTGTTCCTCAGAGAAGTTCTTGCAGTGCTGTCTAGATAGCCCGTCTCCTAGAGCGCCTGACTCTCATGCTGGAGGCCCGGGTTCGAGTCCCCATCCCCCTGACCTTCTGGAAATAACAAACAAACAAACGAACGCAACTCTATCGTCTTATATTCTTTCGTTTCTCCTCTCCTCACAATAGAAACAACACACTAAATCACCACCATTTTTAATGCAAATCAATACCTCCAACAACTCTCGGCAGGCTACTGGGCTCCAAGAGAACAGTGCTGCCCAGTCACCTGCATTTCTTAAGAGTCCTGGTTCCATGACGTCAATCTAGTCTCCTTAGCACACATATCAAGGTGCTCCCATGAGTATCCTTATGAGGATAATTCTTCAGCAATTTCTTCACCTTCACATTGTGCAGCCTATTTCATGAAATTCAAAAATAACAACCGCACTTGTACCAGGCACTCTCCAGGTTTCTTGGACACACTGCCATACTCTCTGCAAATGAAGGGGACTTCCCCTCGGAGTACCTTCCACCTGTACCTCAATGTCTCCTGGAATACCAAGGTGTAATCACAAAAGAGAGCCGCTCCTTTCCCTGGGACTTCTCTCACACATTTGCTTCGTAGTGGCTGGCCTGTGAAAAATGTTAGCTTTCCTAGTGAAACTTGTTAGGTTTTGGGGCAGAATCGATGCCAGTCTGTATTGATAGAATTCAGGAGGAACACAGTGCATTTACAACCGACTAACCCAATATCATTGCAGCTCCCTTTGCGATAAGAATGGAGCCCTTTTGTGGACTCTTGTTAATTTTGATTGGCATCCTCAAGAAAAGCAGTGCAGTGTTACATATCCCAGGATCAACTGGCTGAAATTCTAGGGCATGGGGGAATGTGTTTTGAAGTTCGGGAGGTCGTTGTTTATGGTTCCTGTGCCAGAAGACAGGAATCTTGATTCGTATTCGACTGTCCCTTGGGAGCAACAGCAAAGAAACAGGAATTTGCATGGGCATTGTTGTTCGAAATAGGGGAATGAGGTTCAGTATTCATGGTTTCACGGAGAATGAGCGGCCAGTAACTACTTGCAGTATCTTCAGTGTATGATGTGGCTGCATATACGTTGCAGAGCTTTGCGTTGACCATGATCGTTTGCGAATTTCACAGGTTCATTCCTCCGAAGATGTTTTCCATCATCAACACCCTGAGTGCTTCTGAGCTCCAAATATCCTTCCTCTTATCTTTTGAATATTCAGCTTGGATCTTTGAACATTTCAAGTTTTAGCACGGTCTGTGTTCAAACCTGCTCTAATGACATGTGAATCTGTGCTCATCCTGCCATCACCAGGCTGTTAATTCATCCCCAACCTTGGGGTCTGCTCCATCCTGGGTCTGGATAGAGTACTCCTGGCAGAATCCCACTGGCTCCTGGGACATAGTGGTATTTGTCGGGTCAAGTGGATGAATCATTTTGTGAATAAAGTTTGGCAAGACATTTCTGCATCATGTTCAGATATGAAATGGCCCTGGATAAAACCCAGCAGGCTAATTTTGGGGTGCTGCCTTGTTGGAAGACAGAAGCCACAAAGGAGGCGCCTGGCCTTTGGAGCGAGCACATCACATCTCTTTTTGCATGGCATTTTCATGCTGTCCTCCTTCCAAAATGCTGAGGTAATGACTACCTCGTCTCCACTAGAGCCACCAGAGAAGCCACTCACCTTCACCTGGATCAAGGACATCCCTCGTTCCATCAGTCTCCTATCCAAACTTCATAGGATGGTTGGAGATGGAACAGATGCAACCGATGGAATATGATGTGTCCCAAATCAATGATCACCTGAAACCATGGCACCTCACTGCATGTTCTACTGAGATGAGCACTCAGGACACATGTCTCAAAGTGGCTGCTGGTCCTCTAGGCGAGTCTCTTGACTGTGAAGGAAACCCGGGATGTGCCAGTCCTGGATTTGTGGGTATGGAATGCAAATCCACTGGTGACCGTGCTAAGATTTTGAGAAGCGTGCTCTCAAGGAGGCCTCGCTCCCAGCTTGATCCACTGGAATTTGTGGGGGTTAATAACCAGAATCAGGAAGAAATGAGCTGTCCTGTGAGCAAGATGGGTTCGGCCAACTGAGCACAGCCCCACCCAGTGGACCTGGATGTAAGTGCCAGCTGGCAGACTTCAATGGGATCCCTTGTCCTGCCTGCATATAGGGGAATTTATTGCTCACGGGACTCTTTACAGCATAGAGCCTGTTGCCTTGTCGCCTGAGCTACAAGGATGGAATGAATTGTTCAATAACACAAGACCCTGGCACCCGCTCCCTTCATCTCTCCTGGAACCCTCACAGCTGAGCCGCCACATGTCTTGAATGATTGTGTGAAGTGGCCAGGAGCTGAATGGTTACTGGTTATCATGGGAAACGTGAGGCTTCGGTGTTCTGAGTCCTCTATGACGTCAGGTGGAATCAGGAATGCAGGTGCAATGGCACTGGAGCCACTCGTGAATGTTCATGTTGTCCAACGCTTTACACTCTGGGGAGTGCAATCAACTGACTTCCCCTTCCAGAATTTGAAAACCCATGACCATCACAACCAAGCTGACTAATGCCTACTCCTTCCACCTCCATTAGAGTAGTACTCCCAAGTGTGCCTCTCATGTCACAGGACAACTGATATTCAATTGTAATGATTTTCAGAGTGGAATTGATTTCATCGAAATGAATGAGGGATCAATTTTTTGACTTTATCCACTTATCATTCTGTAATAAATTTTGAGTGTAATAATTGAAAACAAAACTGGGTGAAGATAGTTATTGGATGAGGAATGTTTTTTTTTTTGCAACCACATTTGGTTCTGAGACCCCAATTCGTATGAGCCATCACCAAATGTATTTGCCTGTTTACATCTCCCAACAGAGTCTGGCTGAAGCACTTTGAGTGAGGGAAACAGGCTTAGAAAAAATGAGGCCAAACTTCATCTGGCTCAGCAATTCTTGAGATTGTGGGCAAAATCCGGCACCTGAACTGGCTTGGGCATTTTGCACAGCTCTCTGCTCTTTAGAATTTTTCAAAGATAAGTTCCAAATAAGAAATAAGAAAAAAAAATACTTTCAAGGAAAATGTCATTTGATTTTGAATGTAATGGGCAGGGATTCATGTGTGAATGATCCCACTATCTCCATTTGTACTCACCAATTGAGCAACTTCTCAATCCCTCAGAGTCTGGCCTCTGCCCCTGTTCCTGGCATTCTTGGATCCCTGATCAATATTTCTGTTCACGGATCAATCAGCTACTTCCCTATGGTCACTAACGAAGAGGGGAATAATCATTCCGTCAGTACACAAAACTAGGCTTGGTTTAGAGGGGGAAAAAAATTACTTGCTTGATTGTGGTCAACAGGAAAATTAAGAATTCCATTGAACTTGTTTGTCTTGGTCATTATTGCTTCGCTGCATACATTCTCAGAAATGATCTCCGTAGGTGATCAAGGCTTGTTCCTCAGAGAAGTTCTTGCAGTGCTGTCTAGATAGCCCGTCTCCTAGAGCGCCTGACTCTCATGCTGGAGGCCCGGGTTCGAGTCCCCATCCCCCTGACCTTCTGGAAACAACAAACAAACGAACACAACTCTATCGTCTTATATTCTTTCCTTTCTCCTCTCCTCACAATAGAAACAACACACTAAATCACCACCATTTTTAATGCAAACCAATACCTCCAACAACTCTCAGCAGGCTACTGGGCTCCAAGAGAACAGTGCTGCCCAGTCACCTGCATTTCTTAAGAGTCCTGGTTCCATGACGTCAATCTAGTCTCCTTAGCACACATATCAAGGTGCTCCCATGAGTATCCTTATGAGGATAATTCTTCAGCAATTTCTTCACCTTCTCATTGTGCAGCCTATTTCATGAAATTCAAAAATAACAACCGCACTTGAACCAGGCACTCTCCAGGTTTCTTGGACACACTGCCATACTCTCTGCAAATGAAGGGGACTTCCCCTCGGAGTACTTTCCACCTGTACCTCAATGTCTACTGGAAAACCAAGGTGTAATCACAAAAGAGAGCCGCTCCTTTCCCTGGGACTTCTCTCACACATTTGCTTCGTAGTGGCTGGCCTGTGAAAAATGTTAGCTTTCCTAGTGAAACATGTTAGGTTTTGGGGCAGAACCGATGCCAGCCTGTATTGATAGAATTCAGGAGGAACACAGTGCATTTACAACCTACTAACCCAATATCACTGCAGCTCCATTTTCGATAAGAATGGAGCCCTTTTGTGGACTCTTGTTAATTTTGATTGGCATCCTCAAGAAAAGCAGTACAGGGATTCGTGTTAAATATCCCAGGATCAACTGGCTAAAATTCTAGGGCATGGGGGAATGTGTTTTGAAGTTCGGGAGGCCGTTGTTTATGGTTCCTGTGCCAGAAGACAGGAATCTTGATTCGTATTCGACTGTCCCTTGGGAGCAACAGCAAAGAAACAGGAATTTGCATGGGCATTGTTGTTCGAAATAGGGGAATGAGGTTCAGTATTCATGGTTTCACGGAGAATGAGCGGCCAGTAACTACTTGCAGTATCTTCCGTGTATGATGTGGCTGCATATACGTTGCAGAGCTTTGCGTTGACCATGATCGTTTGCGAATTTCACAGGTTCATTCCTCCGAAGATGTTTTCCATCATCAACACCCTGAGTGCTTCTGAGCTCCAAATATCCTTCCTCTTATCTTTTGAATATTCAGCTTGGATCTTTGAACATTTCAAGTTTTAGCACGGTCTGTGTTCAAACCTGCTCTAATGACATGTGAATCTGTGCTCATCCTGCCATCACCAGGCTGTTAATTCATCCCCAACCTTGGGGTCTGCTCCATCCTGGGTCTGGATAGAGTACTCCTGGCAGAATCCCACTGGCTCTTGTGACATAGTGGTATTTGTCGGGTCAAGAAGATGAACCATTTTGTGAATAAAGTTTGGCAAGACATTTCTGCATCATGTTCAGATATGAAATGGCCCTGGATAAAACCCAGCAGGCTAATTTTGGGGTGCTGCCTTGTTGGAAGACAGAAGCCACAAAGGAGGCGCCTGGCCTTTGGAGAGAGCACATCACATCTCTCCTTGCATGGCATTTTCATGCTGTCCTCCTTCCAACATGCTGAGGTAATGACTACCTCGTCTCCACTAGAGCCACCAGAGAAGCCACTCACCTTCACCTGGATCAAGGACATCCCTCGTTCCATCAGTCTCCTATCCAAACTTCATAGGATAGTTGGAGATGGAACAGATGCAACAGATGGAATATGATGTGTCCCAAATCAATGATCACCCGAAACCATGGCACCTCACTGCATGTTCTACTGAGATGAGCACTCAGGACACATGTCTCAAAGTGGCTGCTGGTCCTCTAGGCTAGTCTCTTGACTGTGAAGGAAACCCGGGATGTGCCAGTCCTGGATTTGTGGGTATGGAATGCAAATGCACTGGTGACTGTGCTAAGATTTTGAAAAGCGTGCTCTCAAGGAGGCCTCGCTCCCAGCTTGATCCACTGGAATTTGTGGGGGTTAATAACCAGAATCAGGAAGAAATGAGCTGTCTGTGAGCAAGATGGGTTCGGCCAACTGAGCACAGCCCCACCCAGTGGACCTGGATGTAAGTGCCAGCTGGCAGACTTCAATGGGATCCCTTGTCCTGCCTGGATATAGGGGAATTTATTGCTCACGGGACTCTTTACAGCATAGAGCCTGTTGCCTTGTCGCCTGAGCTACAAGGATGGAATGAATTGTTCAATAACACAAGACCCTGGCACCCGCTCCCTTCATCTCTCCTGAACCCTCACAGCTGAGCCGCCACATGTCTTGAATGATTGTGTGAAGTGGCCAGGAGCTGAATGGTCACTGGTTATCATGGGAAACGTGAGGCTTCGGTGTTCTGAGTCCTCTATGACGTCAGGTGGAATCAGGAATGCAGGTGCAATGGCACTGGAGCCACTCGTGAATGTTCATGTTGTCCAACGCTTTACACTCTGGGGAGTGCAATCAACTGACTTCCCCTTCCAGAATTTGAAAACCCATGACCATCACAACCAAGCTGACTAATGCCTACTCCTTCCACCTCCATTAGAGTAGTACTCCCAAGTGTGCCTCTCATGTCACAGGACAACTGATATTCAATTGTAATGATTTTCAGAGTGGAATTGATTTCATCGAAATGAATGAGGGATCAATTTTTTGACTTTATCCACTTATCATTCTGTAATAAATTTTGAGAGTAATAATTGAAAACAAAACTGGGAGAAGATAGTTATTGGATGAGGAATGTTTTCTTTTTGCAACCACATTTGGTTCTGAGACCCCAATTCGTATGAGCCATCACCAAATGTATTTGCCTGTTTACATCTCCCAACAGAGTCTGGCTGAAGCACTTTGAGTGAGGGAAACAGGCTTAGAAAAAATGAGGCCAAACTTCATCTGGCTCAGCAATTCTTGAGATTGTGGGCAAAATCCGGCACCTGAACTGGCCTGGGCATTTTGCACAGCTCTCTGCTCTTTAGAATTTTTCAAAGATAAGTTCCAAATAAGAAATAAGAAAAAAAAATACTTTCAAGGAAAATGTCATTTGATTTTGAATGTAATGGGCAGGGATTCATGTGTGAATGATCCCACTACCTCCATTTGTACTCACCAATTGAGCAACTTCTCAATCCCTCAGAGTCTGGCCTCTGCCCCTGTACCTGGCATTCTTGGATCCCTGATCAATATTTCTGTTCACGGATCAATCAGCTACTTCCCTATGGTCACTAACGAAGAGGGGAATAATCATTCCGTCAGTACACAAAACTAGGCTTGGTTTTGAGGGGAAAAATATTTACTTGCTTGATTGTGGTCAACAGGAAAATTAAGAATTCCATTGAACTTGTTTGTCTTGGTCATTATTGCTTCGCTGCATACATTCTCAGAAATGATCTCCGTAGGTGATCAAGGCTTGTTCCTCAGAGAAGTTCTTGCAGTGCTGTCTATGTAGCCCTTCTCCTAGAGTGTCTGACTCTCATGCTGGAGGCCCGGGTTCGAGTCCCCATCCCCCTGACCTTCTGGAAATAACAAACAAACAAACGATAGCAACTCTATCGTCTTATATTCTTTCGTTTCTCCTCTCCTCACAATAGAAACAACACACTAAATCACCACCATTTTTAATGCAAATCAATACCTCCAACAACTCTCAGCAGGCTACTGGGCTCCAAGAGAACAGTGCTGCCCAGTCACCTGCATTTCTTAAGAGTCCTGGTTCCATGACGTCAATCTAGTCTCCTTAGCACACATATCAAGGTGCTCCCATGAGTATCCTTATGAGGATAATTCTTCAGCAATTTCTTCACCTTCTCATTGTGCAGCCTATTTCATGAAATTCAAAAATAACAACCGCACTTGTACCAGGCACTCTCCAGGTTTCTTGGACACACTGCCATACTCTCTGCAAATGAAGGGGACTTCCCCTCGGAGTACTTTCCACCTGTACCTCAATGTCTACTGGAAAACCAAGGTGTAATCACAAAAGAGAGCCGCTCCTTTCCCTGGGACTTCTCTCACACATTTGCTTCGTAGTGGCTGGCCTGTGAAAAATGTTAGCTTTCCTAGTGAAACATGTTAGGTTTTGGGGCAGAATCGATGCCAGCCTGTATTGATAGAATTCAGGAGGAACACAGTGCATTTACAACCTACTAACCCAATATCACTGCAGCTCCATTTTCGATAAGAATGGAGCCCTTTTGTGGACTCTTGTTAATTTTGATTGGCATCCTCAAGAAAAGCAGTGCAGGGATTAGTGTTACATATCCCAGGATCAACTGGCTAAAATTCTAGGGCATGGGGGAATGTGTTTTGAAGTTCGGGAGGCCGTTGTTTATGGTTCCTGTGCCAGAAGACAGGAATCTTGATTCGTATTCGACTGGCCCTTGGGAGCAACAGCAAAGAAACAGGAATTTGCATGGGCATTGTTGTTCGAAATAGGGGAATGAGGTTCAGTATTCATGGTTTCACGGAGAATGAGCGGCCAGTAACTACTTGCAGTATCTTCAGTGTATGATGTGGCTGCATATATGTTGCAGAGCTTTGCGTTGACCATGATCGTTTGCGAATTTCACAGGTTCATTCCTCCGAAGATGTTTTCCATCATCAACACCCTGAGTGCTTCTGAGCTCCAAATATCCTTCCTCTTATCTTTTGAATATTCAGCTTGGATCTTTGAACATTTCAAGTTTTAGCACGGTCTGTGTTCAAACCTGCTCTAATGACATGTGAATCTGTGCTCATCCTGCCATCACCAGGCTGTTAATTCATCCCCAACCTTGGGGTCTGCTCCATCCTGGGTCTGGATAGAGTACTCCTGGCAGAATCCCACTGGCTCCTGGGACATAGTGGTATTTGTCGGGTCAAGAAGATGAACCATTTTGTGAATAAATTTTTGCAAGACATTTCTGCATCATGTTCAGATATGTAATGGCCCTGGATAAAACCCAGCAGGCTAATTTTGGGGTGCTGCCTTGTTGGAAGACAGAAGCCACAAAGGAGGCGCCTGGCCTTTGGAGCGAGCACATCACATCTCTCTTTGCATGGCATTTTCATGCTGTCCTCCTTCCAAAATGCTGAGGTAATGACTACCTCGTCTCCACTAGAGCCACCAGAGAAGCCACTCACCTTCACCTGGATCAAGGACATCCCTCGTTCCATCAGTCTCCTATCCAAACTTCATAGGATAGTTGGAGATGGAACAGATGCAACCGATGGAATATGATGTGTCCCAAATCAATGATCACCCGAAACCATGGCACCTCACTGCATGTTCTACTGAGATGAGCACTCAGGACACATGTCTCAAAGTGGCTGCTGGTCCTCTAGGCGAGTCTCTTGACTGTGAAGGAAACCCGGGATGTGCCAGTCCTGGATTTGTGGGTATGGAATGCAAATCCACTGGTGACCGTGCTAAGATTTTGAGATGCGTGCTCTCAAGGAGGCCTCACTCCCAGCTTGATCCACTGGAGTTTGTGGGGGATAATAACCAGAATCAGGAAGAAATGAGCTGTCTGTGAGCAAGATGGGTTCGGCCAACTGAGCACAGCCCCACCCAGTGGACCTGGATGTAAGTGCCAGCTGGCAGACTTCAATGGGATCCCTTGTCCTGCCTGCATATAGGGGAATTTATTGCTCACAGGACTCTGCAGCATAGAGCCTGTTGCCTTGTCGCCTGAGCTACAAGGATGGAATGAATTGTTCAATAACACAAAACCCTGGCACCCGCTCCCTTCATCTCTCCTGGAACCCTCACAGCTGAGCCACCACATGTCTTGAATGATGAGCTTGGATCTTTGAACATTTCTGCTTTTAGCGCGGTCTGTGTTCAAACCTGCTTTAATGTCCTGTGCATCTGTGCTCATCCTGCCATCACCAGGCTGTTAATTCATCCCCAACCTTGGGGTTGCTCCATCCTGGGTCTGGATAGAGTACTCCTGGCAGTATCCCACAGGCTCTTGCGACATCGTGTTATTTGTTGGGTCAAGATGATGAACCATTTTGTGAATAACGATTGGCAAGTCTTTTCTTCATCTTGTTCAGACATGATATGACCTTGGAAAAATCGATCAGGCTAACATTGGGGTGCATGCTCACTGCATGCTCTACTGCATGCTCTACTGTAGTGACCACTCAGGACACATCACTCAATGTGGCTGCTGGTCCCCTAGGCTAGTCTCCTGACTCTGAAGGAAACTCGGGTTGTACTAGTCCCGGAATCCTGGGTTTGGATGGCAAATGCAATGTTAGCTGTGCTAAGTTTGTTTAACAGAGTGCTCTCAAGGAGGCCTCCTTCCCAGCTTGTTCCACTGGAATTTGTGGGGATTAATAGCCTGAATCAGGACCAGATGACCTGCCTGTCAGCCAGTTCAGTTCGGCCAACTGAGCACAGCGCCACCTAGTGGACCTTGGTGGTAGTGCGAGCTGGCAGACTTCATTGGGATCCCTTGTCTTGCCTGAATACTGGAGGAATTTTTGCTCACTGGACTCTATACAGCATAGATCCTGTTTTCTTGTCGCCTGAGCTACAAGGATAGAATGAATTGTTTAATAACACAAGACCCTGGCACCCTCTCCATTCATCTCTAGTCTAACCATCACAGCTGAGCCGCCACATGTCTTGAAAGATTGTGTGAAGTGGCCAGGTGCTGAATGGTCACTGGTTGTCATGGGAACCCTGAGGCTTCTGTGTTCTGAGTCCTCTCCTCTTTGATGTCAGGTGGAATCTGGGATGCAGTTGAAATGGCAGTGGAGCCACTCGTGATAGTTCATGTTGCCAACGCTTTACAAACACTCTGGGGAGTGCAATCAACTGACTTCTCCTTCCCGACCCTGAATACCTATGACATTCACAACCAAGGTGGCCAATGCCTGCTCCTTCCACCTTCATTAGAGGAGTACTCCCACATTTGTCTCTCATGTCACAGGACAACTGGTATTCAATTGTTACATTTTTCTGAGTGGAATTGATTAGAACCATATGAATGAAGGATCAATTTTTTGACTTTAGAAACTCATCATTATGTAATAAATTTTGAGTGTAATTACTTACTGAAAACAATACCAATAGGTATTGGATGAGGAATGTTTTCTTTTTGCCACCACGTTTCTATTCTGGGACCCAGAGCATATGAGCCATCACCACATGTGTTTGCCTGGCTATATCTCCCAACAGCATTTGCTGAAGCTCTTTGCTTGAGGGAAACAGACTTAGAGAAAATGAGGCAAATCTCTATCTGGCTCACCAATTCTTGAGATTTTGGGCAAAATCCAGCATCTGAACTGACTTTGCATTATGCACAGCTCTCTGCTCTTTAGAATTTATCAAGGAAATGTTCCAAATGAGAAATAAGAAAAATAAAAACTTTCTAGGAAAATGGCAGTTGATTTTGAAAGTAATGGGCAGGGATTTAGATGTGAATGATCCCAATAACTCCATTTGTAGTCACCAATTGAGCTACTTCTCAATCCTTCTTATTCTGTCCTCTGCCCCTGTTCCTGGCATCTTTGGATCTCTGATATATTTATCTGCACAGGGATCAATCAGCTACTTCCATTATGGTCTTTAAAGAAGAGGGGAATAATCGTTCCCTCCGGACAAAGTACCAGGCTTGCGTTTGACAGGAAAAATGTTACTTGCTGGATTGTGGTCAACAGGAAAATTAAGAATTCCATGGAAATTTTTTGGATCTGTCATGATTGGTTCGCTGCATACAATTTCACAAATTATCTCTGTAGGTGATCAAGGGCTGTAACTCATAGAAGCTATTCCAGTGCTGGCCAGATATCCAGTCTTATAGAGTGCCTGACTCTCATGCTGGAGGCTGGGTTCGAGTCCCCAACCTTCTGAGATTGTGGAAATAACAAAGGAACCCAACTCTCCATCCTCTCATTTTCTTTCTTTTCTCCTCTCCTCACAATAGAAACAACACTCTTAAACAGCACCAATTTTAATACAAAACAATTCCTCCAACAACTCCCAGCAGGCTACTGGGCTCCAAGGGAGCAGTGCTGCCTAGTCACGTACATTTCTTCAGAGTTCTTGTTCCATGAAGTCACTCTAGTCTCCTTAGGACAGATATCACGGGGCTCCATGAGTATCCTTATGAGGATAATTCTTCAGCAGTTTCTTAAACTTCTTATTTTGCAGCATGTTTCAGGAAATTCAAAAATCACAACCGCCCTTGTACCAGGCACTCTCCAGGCTTCTTGTACCCACTGCCATACTCTCCTCAATTGAAGTGGACTTCCCCCTAGGAGCACTTTCCACTTGTACCTAAATGTTTATTGGAAAACCAAGATGTAAACACAAAAGAGAGCCGCTCTTTTCCCAGGGACTTCTCTCACACATTTGATTTTAATGGGTTGCCTGTGATTTCGTAGTGAATAATGTTAAATTTTGGGGCAGAATCGATGTCAGCCTGTATTGATAGAATTCAGGAGGATCACAGTGCATTTACAACCTACTCCCCCAATATCATTGGAGTTCCAGTTTCAAGAGGAATGGAGCACTTTTGTGGACTCTTGTTAATATTGTTGGGCATCATCAAGAAAACTGTGCAGGGATTCGTGTTGCATATCCCAGGATCAACTGGCTAAAATTGTAGGGCGAGGGGGATGGTGTTGTGATGTTAGGGAGGCCTATGCTTATGGTTCTTGTGTCTGAAAATCAGGAATCATGATTCATATTCGACTGTCCCCTGGGAGCAAAACAAAAGAAACGGGAATTTGCATGGGTATTGCTGTTCCCAAAAGGGGAATGAGATTCGGTATTCATGGTTTCAAGGAGAATGAGCAGGCAGTAATTACTTGCAATATTTTTAGTGTATGATGTGGCTGAATATATGTTGCAGAGTTTTGGGTTGACCATGATCGTTGGCGAATTTCACAGGTTCTCTTCTTTGAAGATATTTTCCAGCATCAACACCCTTGAGTGCTTCTTTTCTCCAAATATCCTTACTCTCCCCTTTTGAATATTCAGTTTGGAATCTTTGAACAATTCCAATTTCAACACAGTCTATGTTCAAACCTGCTCTAATGCCCTGTGCGTCTGTGCTCATCCTGCCATCACCAGGCTTTTAATTCTACCCCTACCTTGTGGTCTGCTCCATCCTTGGTCTGTATCGAAGACTCCTGGAAGTATCCCACAGAATCTTGTGACATAGTGGAATTTGTCGTGTGAAGAAGATGAACCATTTTGTGATTAAAATTGGCAAGGCATTTCTGCATCTTGTTCAGATATGATGTGACACTGGAAAAATCCCAGCAGGCTAATTTTGGGGTGCAGCCTTGTTGTAAGACAGAAGCCACAAAGGAGGCGCCTGGCCTTTGGTGTGAGCACATCAGAACTCTCCTTGCATGTCAGTTTCATGTTGTCCTCCTTCCAAAGTGCTGATGTAATGAGTACCTCATCTCTTCTTGAGCCACCTGAGAAGCCACTCACCTTCACCTGGATCATGGACATCCCTTGTTCCATTTGTCTCCTATCCAGGTGGAGATACTCGAGAGATGGTATGTGATGTGTCCCAAATCAATGATCACCCGAAACCATGGCACCTCACTGCATGCTCTACTGAGATGAGCACTCAGGAAACATCTCTCAACATGGCTTCTGGTCCCCTAAGCTAGTCTCCTGACTCTGATGAAACCCGGGTTGTACCAGTTCTGATTTAGTGAGTTGGGAAGGCAAATCCTCTGTTTCCTGTGCTAAGATTGTTGAAGAGCATGGTTTGAAGGAGGCCTCGGTCCCAGCTTGTTCCACTGGAATTTGTGGGGGCTAATAGCCTGAATCAGGACCAGATAAGCTGCCTGTCAGCAATTTCGGTTTGGCCAACTGAGCACAGCGCTACCTAGTGGACTTGGGTGGAAGTGCGAGCTGGCAGACTTCAATGGGATCCCTTGTCCTGCCTGGATATTGGGGGAATTTATTGCTCACGAGATTGTATACAGCTTAGAGCCTGTTTCTTTGTCGCCCAAGCTACAAGAATAGAATGAATTCTTCAATAACACAAGACCCTGTCACCAGCTCCCTTCATCTCTCTTCTAACCATCACAATTGAGCCACCACATGTCTTGAATGATTGTGTGAAGTTTCCAGGAGCTGAATTGTCACTGGCTGTCATGGGAACTGTGAGGTTTCTGTGTTCTGAGTCCTTTCCTCTTTGACGACAGGGGGAATCTGGGATGCAGGTGCAATGGCAGTGGAGCCACTCGTGAATGTTCATGTTGCCCAACGCTTTACAAACACTGTGGGGACTGAGGCAGAAATTTCACAAGTTTCAGGGCAGCCTGACCTACTTAATGAGACCCTGCATTAAAAATTCTAGAAAGGTGCTAGGGTTCTGGTTAAGTTTTGGAACAGTTGTAGAATGCTTCTGGATTCAATCCAACTTCCCCTAGTGTCGCTTGGATTACAGGCATATACCACTATACCCAGGGTATGTCTTCCTGGAAATAACTAATTTCTCGAGAGTCTTTTATGTCCCCAGCATGTTCACCTTACTCAATCTAATTGCTCTTGTTCTCACACCACTACTTCTCTCAGGTTCATATACCAGAGACCCAGAGATGGCCCTTGTCCTTTAGAGAAGACTGAAATCTTTGAAACATACTAATCCTAAAACTTCTTATGCTGCATCATCGTTTTTCCTGCAAAAATAAAATGAAGTCTTTTCCCCATGTTCTCCCTCACCCTCCACATGCTCTGCCTCTTCACCAACCTTGGTGTTTTCCACATAGCCTGAAATATTTGTTTGAGGAAACTGTAGCAGACTGTGAAAGCAAAATCTCTTTCTGTAAGTCTTACCACATCCGATTAAAACAAACTCAAGTTACCCTTAAAACAATGTCAAACTTGCAAAGCTTGTCAAAAGAGTCAAGGAAATTGCATCCGTAGCCTGAACCCCCAAGCCTGTGTCATTGGGGACACCTGTCCCCTGCTTTCTGTTAGGCCCTCCCCATCTTAGTTATGAGGAACAGGAAGGACTGTCAGAGTTGGGAGTGGAGGAAGGTCCCTGAACCTTCCAAGTGAAAATTGTGAAAGCACTATTCCTCTTTCAAACACTCTTTACTGTTATGGCTCCTAGCTTGGGTCACAGAAGAGGCACAGGAACAAAGTTCACAATCAACTGGAAAAGACCTACACTTGGGCACATGATTCAAATGCTGGTTCTCTTCCCAAATCCTCAGTTACCCTCCCAATGAACACTTTAAAGCATCACAAAAGGCTGGTCATTTAGTTTTCTGGGTATCATTAAAATTAAATTAGACTTCCCATGACTTTATGACATCTCCTCCTCCTGACTGGTACTATTAGGGCCTGTGACTAGAGCTCTGCCACCCCCAGAACTGAGGACTATTGGAAAATGTCAGTCTGCCATGAATGGGAAGTAGAACTTGTAAAATTCTAAAGGATTTTCCTTATACATTAAAATGATATTGCTCCCTCTTGTTAATGACCCTGGCTGATTATCACTTCCTTAATACTGCAGGAAAATTGTTCTCAGCACACTGACACCTTAGGGACTTTGATGGGACTTAGAAGCTTGCAACCTGACTGTGGAGTTTCCCTCAGTGCCAGCAGGAAAGTGCACTCTCACCATCTGGTGCTATAGAGGGGCAACTTCAGGAATCTACACACCAGGAACCAGGATCTTCCACGTAAGAAAAAATGTAGTCCTCCCAGTTGTGGTCACAGAACAGTGATGTGCTTTTGGAGTTTCTTAAACAACAGATAAGGTAATACTTCCACCTCCAGTAGAAAAGTAAGGGTCAAAATATTTACAGGGTTTTGACTATTAGATATGGAGAGAGTAGAGAACCTTAAAGGGAACAGTACAATAGGATTCCCTGGATTCCTTGGCACTATAGAACTGCATGTGCAGACCCTTTGGTCTCAGGGTTTGTCTACCTGGACTGAAACTGTCCATCCCTGGAAGTCAGTCTTCCTGCTGTGTCAGTCAGTGAGGCCATCATAAAAAGGCTTTCTTTTTAAGGTGGTGAAAAAGATCCTGTTCTTGGAGGAAATAACAAAACATGTGGTCAGTCCCAATTGTCACCTTGAGCGATTTTGAAAATTGGGATTTTTGTGTCTGATACTGTACATCTGGGAATTGACCTGAGAATCTGCTTTGCTATTATGTACTCTGGTAAAACTCATGTTGGTCTGGAATCCACTCTTAGATACCCATTCTCAAACATAGTGTGACTTAGACTGTTCTTTTTTTCTGCAATGACAGGTGACAGAGAGATGTGAGTTGTGAGAATGTGAGGTTAAGAGAAAAATTCTATAAAATGGACTCAATATGCTGATCCACGCATGCATTATTTTTCAATAAGCAATTTATCTGCATCCCTGCCTGGCCTAAGTGGACGAGATATGTCACATTTCTCAGCAAACTACCTATTTTGGAAGGAGTAATGCAGGTATAAAATAATGTATATACAGGTGGACCAGAGTTACATGGAAGAGGGAGAATTTTATGAACCTTTCCACAAACCAGGGCCCAAAACCTAGGGAGATAAGGATAATTATTTCTAATTGTAAAATATGTAAGAATTTATGGTTAAAAATTCAATGAAAACCAGTCAGCATGGGCCAAATGACCCAGATTTGTTATGGAATTGGGGACTTGACAGTCCGAAATCATCTAGTTGTCAGTAAAAATTCAAGATTTGGCCCTTGGTGGGACTCAGTGGAAAATTCTCTGAGACCCTCTAATAAAACTAGATTGCAGAGGAAGCACACAGTCTCTCATTTCTTATAGGACCCACTCTGTCCCTTGAGAGTGTATTTCTCCTTTGTTTAATCCCTTCAGTAAACTCAAGCCTGTTAATCTGTGTGACATGTCTGAAATCTTTCTAACTCGATCAGAAGAATCAGATTTTGAAGGGGGTCTTAGTATTGCCTTTGTTTTCCAGAAGTCATAAACCTTAATATACTAATTTGAAAAATTCTGTTCTATATTGATCTTGCTCCAGATAAACTGTCATGATTTCTGAAACTTCAGTCTGTAGCTCTTTAAGGAAAACCGAAGGGAGAAAGTATAATAATAGAGGAAATCACCAGGATAGTCTTTTCCTTCTTACACTTTACCAGATGGGTCTACTGTGACATAATGTTGACTTGTTTCTGAGCATCAGTTACCCTTGTTCTCCACTGCAACATGAAAATGACCAATTATGGCAGGATGTTCATTATCTAGGATCCCTGAGGCCAGGTTTTAGACATCTCCACAAGATGGACATAAATTTCCACTTCCTTTAAATAAAGACTTGCATGTGAGGCTTTTCATGCTATAGATTTACCTATGCAAATGAAAAGCCTCTGCACTGTACAACCAGCATAATTTTACAGGGTGATCATTACCAGCCTGCAATATCCTGCATAGATGGTTATTGGTCCAATAAGAAAACTGTGCATTCAGCCAGTCAAATGTGAGAGGTGCTCTGTAATCCTCCCTCCCATCCTCTTCTTCACAATCAAACCTCAACTACAATTTAACGAAACAGAAGTGATCATTGCTCTGACAGCTCACCAGAGGAAATTCACAACATAGATAGCTATACCTACTCTATTTACTCAAGAAATGTGCCTCAGTTGATGTGGTTCTCAAAATGCATTGTAGATCCAGTGAAAAATGATTTGCTGAAACAAGAAAGAAATTGTTTGTTACAAATATATGCCTACTGACAAAATATTATCTATAATAAAGAAAAAAGCAAGTATTTTCAGGGTTGATATATCCATTGGGCACAAAAATCACAGTACCTGTATCCCATGGAAATGTTTTATTTTGAAATCCTAAGGAAAATAAATTAATGCAATCTTTCTTGAATAATACTCATCTTTGTAACAGCACAGTAGTAAAGTGTAACTTATAATCTTTGCATATGGAGGGGCCCATGAAGGCAGACTCAAGTCTCTGGGATTGTCTAAAGCTGTGCTCCAACACGTGGCCAGTGTCAGGTCATTTTCAGACTTTTATGGACTTAAACTTTTTTCTTATTTTTAATTCCTGTATTATAGTTTTGAGCCCAGGGGGAAAATTTGGTAGTTAATTGTCAAAGCACAGGAAATTGGTAGGTAGCATTCCTAATCATCTGGTTGCTAAGTGCCTCCAGGGGAGGGGAAAGTTTACATTTTCCAACCCAAGTAATCATCTCCTGGATAACTCTCTTCCTGGATTTTGGTAAACTTCACAGGATTGTGATTAATAAAATCAAAGAAGTTTCCAAAGCATAGGCAGAAATTGTTTTCACCAAAAGATTATGAGAAAACAGTAACCTTATAGATATTTCTTACCTAATCACAATTATTTGAAGAATATTTAACTAAGTCAATGAGCTAATACGATGTTTATTTCCTTAATATCTAAACCTATATGACCTTAGACTATTCTTATTACTTTTGCAGTAAAGCTATAGACAAATAATGTCATGTGACCATCTCTATTAGGTCCATCTGGTTAATATCTAAATTGCTGAGTTAAGGGCTATAGGAGGGCAGAGGTCGCAGTGGTTCTCCTGGCCAAATTTTTTTTACTGAATATATTACATTGTCTTATGTAGCTCTTTTTCCAGAACAGGGCATTGTGCACCAACATTTATTATAATGATGACCTATTCTTTGTAGGAAGAAAGGAATGTTGTGAAACCTTATATTTTTACCTTACCACCACACATAAACAAAACCGTTGTTAGGATTTAACCAGCCTGTTGGAGACAAAGGCAGATCTATATTTTCTCCACAGGCTTTCAAGGACTCATTGCACAGTTGCAAAATTGTTTTTAACTTTGTTAATGGTAAAGACCCATTATCTTTCAGACCTTGTAGAGGTCTTTCCTCTCTTTTACTAAGTTGATTCTCAATAGTTAATATTTTGCAACCATTGGGTGATTAATTTAAATGAACTGGGACATCACTGTAGACACACAGAAGATTTTAAAGAATTTTAAAACATGATAAACATAGGGCAGTACATATTCAATGATAAAGGGAGAAATAAACCTAAGCTTCTGAAATTTTTTTCTGCTAGATAACTTCTCCATCACTATTTTAAAGTTTGGCTTCTTCCTTAAATTTTGAGCCTCTCAACTCTGTCTTCTTATAAGTGTAGGCCACAATATTTTACATCATTGAATTACTCTCAGTATCAGTTTTCTAAAGTGAAGGATAAATAACA
Source organism: Sciurus vulgaris (assembly GCF_902686455.1). Lineage (NCBI taxonomy): Eukaryota > Metazoa > Chordata > Mammalia > Rodentia > Sciuridae > Sciurus > Sciurus vulgaris. Next base: position 2,187,225 of record NW_027632793.1, on the reverse strand, counting down.
TACCAAGAAAAGGAGAGATCAAAGACTATGTACTGCCCTACGTTTATCATGTTTTAAAATTCTTTAAAATCTTCTGTGTGTCCACAGTGATGTCCCAGTTCATTTAAATTAACCACCCAACTCCCCTTTGCTAGTGAGTGACAGCATGATCTATAATTTCTATTATTTGTGGGTCTCCAGGTGAAAATGTGCACATTTTTTGAGAATTCTAGGTCAAGCCATTTTAATAAATTAATATCCTAAAGCAGTTTAATATTATTCATATATTTATTCATTAAAATTCACTTACATGTGCTCTTATAAATAGATACTTGTTATGGATTTTCTGCGAAATGAAAGTCATGTTTCACAATAAATCCTCTTTTTTGGTATGTAGTAAAAGTTGCAGATTGTAGTTATGTGAAAGCATTTGTAAATAATATATCTATGATTGGCTAAATTTTTCTTTCCTTTATTCTTTCATTTTATAGACTACATTTCATTTTGTAGAAGATGTTTCCTCACTTCACATAACACTGTTTTAGTTTTGTCCATATTTTATGAATGTATGACAATTTCCATTACTTCACAAACTAGGACATTGTTGGAATTAAGTTATGCATGATTCTTGTTTCTATTGCCAATAAAATTTTATATGTTTTTACTTGTTTGTATAAATAGTATACATTTTTAAATGAATTTTATATTTTTTCCAGATTGATTTTTTTATCCTCTGTGTATACATAGTAATGTATTAGTTTTATATGTGAATGTAATAGGGATAGGATCCAAGGGTACTCTAATAATGGGCTATATCCCCAGTCCCTTTCTATTTATGTTTGGAGAGAGGATCTCACAAAGTTATTGAGGATGGCATTGAAATTATTACCTTTCTGCCTCAGAATTACAATAGTAATTCTGGATTATATGCATGCCCTTTATATAATTCATGAATTTGTTTTTATTTATAGGATGAATACCATAGTATTTTAAAGATATCTTTCAAACATTTTACAATTCTTTTTACTTTTATATGTTGTTTGAAATTTTAATTGTGATCAAAATCACAAAACAATACTTGCTCTCCCACTGTATTATGCATACTGTTCAGCAATATTAATTCAAACTGTCACAAAATATATCTATAGAATGCTTACAACTCAAAAATCAATAAATATATTTCCATGTAAACAAGTGCTTATTTCTGTCTTCTACATTAACTGCATTCTCATTTCTGTTCAGAAGGTTTTTTGAATGTTTGCTTTTTTTCTTTGTTTTTAGTTGTCTTATATATGTAGAGTTCTCCCATGTTTTTCTTTGTGGTAGTGACATATTTCTGTTAACATAATGTACTGAAGATTTATCCTGATTAAAGATTTTGCAAAAATTTATTACTTTTTAACTTGAAAAATATTCTGTGGTTTCTATATTCCAAATTGCTTCATCCACTCATTTCAAGTGATATTTGGTTTGCTTTCTCATAGTGGCTCTGTTGATTAATGCTGTAATAAAATTTTGTGTTCAAATGTCTTAATTTTTTGTTATGTGAGGTCTTATTACACCCAGAATTCACTATGTCCATCTGTCTTAATTGATGTCACTATTTCCAATTAAATATTAGTTTTTATTGTTCTCAAATCATGAAACAACATTCTCCCAATTTTGTTTTTATTTTGAATATTTTTGATATATCCATAAAATTTTGAGATTCCATAAAATTTCAAGATAATTTTTTTTCTGTCTTTGCAAAAAATATCATTGGGAGTTTGAGGGATATTTACATGGATTCTCAAGATAACTTTGAGAAGTACAAAGGTTTTTTAATTTTATTTTTCAGTTCTGGAAAAAGATTATGTTCAAGACTGTTCAATCAATTGCCACATATCTGTGGATTTTTTAACATCTTTTCCACTTTTGATTTCTAACATTATTCTCTTATGATCACAAAATATTTGGCATCATCTAAGTAATATTTTTATAGGCTGTGCAAGGGTTTTATTGTCTCTCAAATTTTTTTATGTAAAATCTTCTAGACACATATGTATATATTTTCCTCTTTAAAATTTTGTCTATATTTCTTCTTAAGATTCTCTACCCTCTTAAAACTTTTTGAATATACATTGTATTATCATCCAAAATCTACCTGTTATTTCCAGATCTCTGTGTCTTTGGAGACAGAAACCAGTTTTCACACAATTTTCAAAGAAGCCAGAAATATTGGTGTATGTTTTATATTTCCCTTATTCTACAGAGAGTGAAGGCAGCTTATAGATTTTTTTTTCCTAATTGCACAATGCTATATAAGAAAAGAGGAAAGACTTTGGTTGATTAAAGTAAGATACATTTCTTCCCTATACTATATTGCTCTCCATAAAAATATAGTCATCTTTGATATTGTGCTCTCTACAATAAATTGTGAAATTTTTATAACATATTTGTGACTGTATATTTTTATGTAACATGTTTTCTGAAGTAATTATTACCCTGGTTTACTAATCTGCTATACTGCTGATGTCCTGACATTGCTATCTCTGCCATAATTTCCTTTTATATATACAAAATATATTCATCCCAGTCTACTAAATAATTTTCTTAAACTTTCATTTATTTCAGCAATGATGTCTCATAATATGTCTCATAAAGAATTTTCACCAGACCAGGGCATAAGACATATATTTCAAAAAGTGATTAATGGAAAATATGGAAAGTGCAACCTTGACTATTTACAACACAGGAAAATATGGAAAACTTTAAGTGAGAGTGAACAACAGAAATTATATAATGAAAAACCATGTCTCATTCACCAGCATAGAATTCATACTGGAGAGAAGTTGTGCAAATGTAAAGAATGTGGCAAAACTTTTAATACAAAAGCAGACCTTATTCACCATCAGAGAATTGATAATGGAAAGAAACCTGACCAATTTACAGAATGTGGCAAAGCTTTACATCGAAGATCATACCTTACTCAACACCAGAGAATTCACACTGGAGAGAAGCTCTATCAATGTAAAGAATGTGCCAATGCTTTCGATCAAAGATCATACCTTACTCAACACCAGAGAATTCATACTGGAGAGAAGTCCTACCAATGTAAAGAATGTGGCAAAGCTCTCCATGAAAGATCACAACTTACTAAACAGCAGAGAAATCATACAGGAGAGAAGCCCTTCAAATGTACAACATGCAACAAAGCTTTCAATTACAAATCGTACCTTATTTGTCATCAGAGAATTCATACTGGAGAGAAGCCCTACCAATGTAAAGAATGTGGCAAATCTTTCACTGCAAAATCAAACCTTATATGCCATCAAAGAATTCATACAGGAGAGAAGCCTTACAAATGTACAGCATGCAACAAAGCCTTTAATGAAAAATCAGACAGTAGTCACCAACAGAGAATTCATACTGGAGAGAAACCGTACAAATGTAAAGAATGTGGCAAAGCTTTTATTGTAAAATCACTCCTTATTCGCCATCAAAGAATTCATACAGGAGAGAAGCCCTACCAATGTAAAGAATGTGGCAAAGCTTTTAATGTAAAATCAAACCTTATTTGACATCAGGGAATTCATACTGGTGAGAAGCCTTAGGAATATACAGATTTTTGTGAAACTTTTAATAAAAAATTATGACTAATTAACCATCAGGGAAATCATACAAATGCAAAGAATATGATGAAGCTTTTAATGGAAAAGTATACATTTCTCACTTGCAGAGAAATCACACTGAAAAGAAGTCCTATAAATAAAAAGAATGTGACAAACATTTATTTGTCAATAATTATTTTTAATTGTTTCCAATTAGTTATATATGACAGTACAATGCATTCAGAAAAATTGTACATAAAAGGAGTACAAATTCTTCCAGACTACAAGTGTTGCGGACACAAAGGTAGGGTAATCACACATTTATTCAGGATAATGATGTCCAGATCATTTTACTGTCATTCCCCTCCTTACACTGATTCCTTTCCCCTCACTACCTTCTACACAATCCAGACTCTTCATTCCACCTACCCCCCATTATGAATCACATTTGCCTGTCAGAGAACATATGTGGCCTTTAGTTTTTTGGGTTTCACTCATTTCACTTATTGTGGTAATCTCTAGATCCATGCATTTACTAGAAAATGCCATAACTTTCTTTTGCTTTAAGTGTCAACAGCATTCCACTGTCTGCATATACTACATTTTCTTTACCCATGCATATGTTGAAGGCCATCTAGGTTGGTTCCCTAGTTTAGTTATTGAGAAATGAGCTGCTATAAACAATGATGTGGCTGAGTCACTGTAGTATGCTTGTTTTAAATCCTTTGTGTGTTTATGTCAAGGTGTGGGATAACTGGGTCAAATGGTAGTTTCATGCTGTGTTTTCTCTGAAATCTCAATAAAATTTCCAGAATGGTTAAATCACTTTGTAGACCAAGCAGCACTGTATGAGTGTAACTTTTTCCATATATCCTCAGCAAAACATATTTTTAATGTTTTATTTAAAAAATATCATTGTAATAGGAGTGGGATAAAATCATAAAGTGGTTTTGAGCTGCATATCTCTAATTGCTAGAGATGATGAGAAATTTTTCATGTTAATTATTTGTAATTTTTCTTCTGTGAAGTATTGGTTCAATTCATTATCCCATTTATTGATTGAGTTTTTTTATTTATTTTTTTTATTTTTTTGTGGTGCTGGTGATTGAACCCAGGGCCCTGTGCTTGCAAGGCAAGCACTCTACCATCTGGGCTACATCCCCAGCCCTGATCTGGTTATTTTTGGTGTTAAGTTCTTTGAGTTTTTTATATATTCTGTATATTATTGCTTTATCTAAGGTGTATATGGTAGATTTTCTTCCATTCCATAGGCGCTCTCTTCATGTTACAGATTATTTGCTGAGAAGATTTTTATTTTGAGTCCATCCCTTTTATGATTACTTGATTATTCTTGTGCTTTTGGTGACTTTTTAAGGAGGTCAGTTTCTAGGTTGACTAGGTAGAGATTTGGTCCTATATTTTCTTCTATTATTTGCAGTATCTCTGTTTTAGTGCCTATCTTTACTTGCCTTTGCTTTGATTTGTCCACAGGGTTAGAGATAGAGTTATGATTTCATTTTATTATATATGAATTTTCATTTTTCCCAGCACCATTTTCTCAATAGGCTATCTTTTTTTCAATTTATGTTTTTGGTGCCTTTATTTAGTATGAGAAAACCCTATTTATTTGGTTTTGTCTCTGTGTGTTCTGTACCATTGTACTACATGTCTATTTTGGTGCCAATGCCATGCCATTTTTGTTACCATTACTCTCTAAGTCTGCATTGTGATCCCTCCTTCTTTACTCTTCTTATTATGTATAACTTTGGCTATTTTGGGTCTCTTGTTTTGCAAATAAATTTCACAATTGCTTTTTTTCAGTTCTGTGAAGAATGTCTTTGGTATTTTAGTAGGAATCACATTAAATCTGTAACAGTCTTGGTAGTATGATCCCTTTGACAATATTAATTCTGCCTATTCAAGAGCATAGGAGATCTTTCCATCTTCTAAGGATTTCCTCCATTCTCTTATGTAGGATTCTGTAGTTTCCATAGTAGAGGTCTATCCCCTCTTTCACTAGGTTGATTCCCATTTTTTTGAAGTTATTGTGAATGGACTAATTTAAATAATTTCTCCTCCAATTGATTCATCACTGATGTATAGAAATGCATTTGATTTGTGGTATTGGTTTTATACCATGCTATTTTTCTGAATTTCTTTATTAGGTGTAGAAACTTTCTGATGGAGTTTTGGGTCTTTTAAGTGTAGAATTATGTCTTTGGAAAATAATGATATGTTACATTATTATTTTCCTATTCATATCCCTTTAATTTCTTTCATCTGTCCAATTGCTCTGGCTAAAATTTCAAAGACTATGTCAAAAAGAAGTGAAAGAGGTCATTCATTTCATCTTCCAGTTTTTATGGGGAAGGGTTCATTTTTTCTCTATTTAGAATGATGTTATCCTTTGACTTAGCATGGAAGACTTTCACAATGTTGAGCTATGTTCCTACTATCCCTTGTTCTTCTAGTGTTTTAAACATGAGTGGATCTGCATTTTGTCAAATGTATTTTCTCCATCTATTGAGATGACCATATGATTCTCAACTTTAAGTCTATTGATGTGATTAATTATGTTTATTGATTTCCATATGTTGAACTAACCTTGCATCTCTGGGAGGAACCCCATTGAATTGTGGAGCACCATCTTTTTAATGTGTTTTTGTATGTGATTTGACAGAATTTTTAAAAATAATTTTTGGGTCTGGTTCATCAAGGATATTGATCTGTAGTTTTCACTCCTTCATGTGTCATTGTCTGTTTATTTATTTTTTTATTTATTTTTTTTAGCACAATACTCATAGAATGAGTTAGGAAGGGTTCTCTTCTTTTCTATGTAATGGTATAATTTCAGGAATATTGGTGTTAATTCTTCTTTGAAGGCATTGTGGAACTCAGCTGAAAATTCATCTCTGGTACGTGGCTTTTCTTGGTTTGTAGAATTTTGATAGCATCTTCAATTTAATTGTTTTTATTGGTTTGTTTACATTGTGAATGTCCTCTTGATTCAGTTTGGGTAGTTTATTTGTCTCTAGAAATTTGTCAAGGTCTTCAAAATTTTCTATTTCATTGAAGTATGCATTTTTAAAATAATTTTATTTTCTTCTGTACTTCAGTAGTGTCCATCATGATATTCCCTTTACATCACAATTTTAGTAATTTGGGTTTTCTCTCTCTTTCACTTCAATGTGTAGCTACAGATTTATCAATTGATCTTCTCAAAGAACCAACTTTTAATTTTCTGAATATTTTCAATTTTTTCTTTTGTTTCAATTTCATTAATTTCAGCTCTGGTTTTAATTACTTCCTGTCTTCTACTACTTTTGGTGTTGATTTGTTCTTCTTTTTCTAGTGATTTGAGATGTAAAGTTAGGTCATTTATTTGTTGACCTTTAATTCTTTTAATGAATGAGCTCAATGCAGTGATCTTTAATTTTAGGCCTGACTTCATAGTGTCCCAGACATTTTGATATGTTTTTTAGGTGTTGTCACTTACCTCTAAGTACATTTTTAGATTTTCTTCTTGATTTCTGTTGCAGTCCATTTGTTATTTAGGCTCCAGGTGTTGGAGCAGCTTTTATTTTCATTTTATTATTGATTTCTAGTTTCATTCTCTAATGATCTGATAGAATGCAGGGTAATATTTCTGTTTTTTGTATTGGATAATTGTTTCTTTGTTTTGTAATATATGATCTGTTTTAGAAAAGAATCCATGTGCTGCTTTTGTGTATTTGATCAATGATGAATGAAATATTCTATATATGTCTGTTAGGTCTAAATTATCGATTGTATTATTTAATTCTGTGGTTTCTTTGCTTAGTTTTTGTTGGAGGATCTATCCAGGGGAAAGAAAGGTGCACTAAAGTAAGTGAGTATTATTGTTTTGTATTCTACTTGATTCTTGAAGTTGAGAAGAGTTTGTATGTAGATGCTCCATTTGGGGGGGAATATATATTTAGGATTATTATGTCTTCTTGATGTATGATTCTCATAAGCAGTATGAAATGTCCTTCATTATCCCTTCTAAGTTTGGCTTGAAGTCCACTTGATTGGATATGAGGATGGAAACCCCAACTTGTTTATGAAGGCCATATAAGTTATATGATTTTTTTTTTCTTTCCCCAAACCTTCACCTTCAGTGTGTGAGTGTCTTTGAGTGTCTTGGTTGAAAAATCAGTTGAACTCCAAATTGGCTTTTCCCTATATGTAATTTGATTTGTTTTTGTCACAGATTTTAAAGTCATATCTTTATTCTCTATGTCAGTTATTCTTATAATTTGCTTTGGTGTGTATTTGTTGTAATTGTGTACACTTGTGGTCCTGTAAGTCTCTTGTATTTGGTTTCCTGTATCATTCTTTAGATTTGGGAAATTATCTATTATGTTATTGAAAAGACTGTTTTCATTCCTTAGGTTTTTATCTCCATGCCTTCATCTATTCTGATAAATCTTAAATTTGGTATTTTTATGTTATTCCATATTTCTCAGAAGTTCTGTCCATGATTTTTTCCATTTTCTCTCAGTGGTTGAATTCATTTTTAAGGGTATATATTTTGTCTTCTTTGTCTGAGGTTCCAACTTCCAAGTGGTCTAGGCTGTTGGTGATGCCTTCTATTGAATTCGTAATTTGGTTTATTGATTCCTTCATTTCAAGAATTTGTGCTTGGTATTTTTTTACAATTTCTAATTCTTTATTGAGGTGATCCTTCATTTCCTGTATTTTTCTTTGATTTTACTCCTTATTCTATAATTTACTTCACAGGTCAGTTTGACTGTGTACATTCTAAACTCCTTCTCTGGCATTTCTTCTAATGTGTTGGCAGTTGGTTAAGCAAATAGTGTCCAGCCTGCTAACTCAGTTGCCTATCCTATGCTTTACACAGGATCCCCCTGTGCATAGTGAAAGCCTCAGTGGCCAAGATTATTATAAGAATTTTATATTTTCTTAGACATTGTCAGGAGGCATGAGAAAGGCATTCTCACAGGCAGTGTTAGACCAGGTTATGGCCACTGCTTGGGAGTAGATGAATGGTTAAGATTGAGATCTGCATCATTCCCTGGTGCAGTTGAAGTAACTGAGGTCTTTAGTATCTTCTCTTGGTGTCTGCAGTTAGCAGAAGCTGTGCTCCTATTAAAGGTGTGTGTGAGGTCAGGAATTATTTCTTTGCAAACTGAACAGCCATAGAATGGTGGACTCTAAGAAAGACTTCATTCCACTTCAGTTCATAATGTAGTGTTTAATGGCAACAGTTTAATATTCTGTGTACCAATTTTTCATTTGAAATAAAATGTCACTTCATTTTACATGCACAGATCTAGTGACAATAAGGCATTTTTAAAGAAATATTAGCTTATTACATATCTTAAGTCAGATGCTCATAATTGCATTTCACCAACTCTACTAAATGCTTTAATTAAAACTAGGATAATTAAAGTAGAGTTTTAATGAGCAATAAATCTGAAGTTATCAATCCTGGAATTTTAGTTGAATCATACCTTTCTCCTTTCCAACTCTTAAATTTGTGTCCATGAAATGTTTTGAAATGGCAAGTCATAAACAAGAAGCATTTAAGTGCTTTTATTATGTACTATAAAATAGTGCTTCTTTATTGCTGCCCTATCTATGTATACACATTTCAATTCTGGGTTAATTGTACTAACTGTAATCCCTGGAGGCAATGAAATGGCTCAGAAACTTAACCACAGTGATTACCCATACTGAGCAGTGAATATTTATCAGATTATTAGGTAAGTATTTCTTGAATTAATTAATAAATAAACAAGATAGCACATGACATCTGGAAATGTGGTGTTGAATGAAGTACACTGGAATAAGGATTCAGTCTCAACCCTGAAAATAGTGACTTTGTGACCTTGGGAAAGTCAGATAACTATCCTCAACAAATCTGAGATAATGGGATACCTCAGAAGAAGGTAGTAGTAGCTGCCCTCCTAAGTTCCTGGAGTTATGATTGCAAGTATTTATTTGTTGAATAAAATTGTAGGTGGGAAAACATGCTTTCACCTGTAAAGTAAATATCAAGTGGTGACATTATTATTTCCATGCCCATCTCTGCTGATTACACTCTAATTAGACACATGAATATACATTAATATTCAGAGTCACCTGCTTCTTATGTCCTTCAGAACTGTTTTTAGGTAGATTTTGCAAAATAAATTTTCAGTCTTTTCTAAGTGCTGCCTACCTCTGCAGACTGTTAGAAATTGTGCTCCATCAGCCCTCCCCTTCCCTCCTCTCACTGTGACAATGTTCTTGGGAAACTGAAACCATTCTAATATTGGCTGGGTAATTAGGGAGGCATGACAAATGTGCATCTCATGTGCAGTTCATTACCTAGTCAAATATGAGTGACTTTATTAGTTTCTTTGTTGGATCTTCAGTGTCAGATACAGGTCATTTCATCATTTGTTCACTCATTCATTTAAGAAATAGCTAATTATGCTCATGTAATCTATGAAATTTAACTCTTAAAACTCCAAATTCCCTAAATGACAAATGTGTTTTGATCCTGGCCAGGGACATGTTGTAACAGGGAGTTGGGAAGACTTTGCAAGGCTATGTAGTTGAATCCAGAGGTAGGCATGGCCCTTATGCACAACTTCTGATAATGCTCCAGGATGCCTGTCACATCTAAGGAAGAACTAAGGATCATGGATTCAGTCTGTACTGGCACTCAAAAGAGTGTTCATGATGATCTGATCATATCTCTTCTTATCCCAGGTGTTTGGGAGAAATATTGGCCACCAAAGTTTCATTCTCATACATAAAGAATATGAGGAGAGACTATTCTCTCATCCCTGGAAAAGAAACCCAAGAGAAGAGCTATACTTGGAGCTCAAGTTGATGTATATCTCATGCCAGGGCATTGGAATTCTTCATGGTCAGGTCTTCCAGAAGCTTATAGACTGGAAAAAAGAAATCATTTGGGCATGGGCAGAGTCAAGTGTATTAAGGAGATAAAGGTAGGCCACTAAAAGTTGAATGCAACAGCTGATCTATTTGGACACTCTCATGCAGGATGGGTGGCCACTGAGGTAGAGTCCTTGGAAGTGGATGAGGCACATTACTCTCTCAGAGTGAATGGAAGTGTGTGAGATCTGAATAAGTATGGAGAGAATACTGGGTTAGAGTGATAAAAGTGACCTTGAGACCCAGTGGTCCTCCTCAATCTTTTTCTGATTTTAAAAAATCCTAACTTAATATTTTGTGGATTTTATTTTTTACATGTGAAGTGAGTATACAGCAGTATTTTGACTGTCTAATGTGAACACATCTTATCTTTTAATTATTTTTTCCAGACTGCATTTTGATTCATTGTACACAAATGGGGTACATTTTTTGTTTCTATGGTTGTGCACGATGTAGATTCATAGAATTCATGTCATCATACATGTATGTAGGGCAGTGATGTCTGTCTCATTCCACCATTTTTATAACCCCCTCCTCCCACTCATTTCCCTCTACATAATCTAAAGTTCCTCCATTCTTCTATCACCCCATCCCCCACCCCCATTTTATATCATCATTCACTTATCAGGAAAAAATATTTGACCTTTGTTTTTTTGGTATTGCCTTATTTCACTTAGCATGACATTCTCCAATTCCATCCATTTATCTGCAAATGCCATAATATTATTCTTCTTTATGGCTGAATATTATTCCATTGTGTATCTTTTTGTTTGATTTGCTGGTAAGGATGGGATGGGGTGGCAGATCCTTAGGAGAATGGAAAGTGGAATCAGGGGTGTGAGACATGCAGTCAATTGGAATTATGTGGAGTCAAACACTTCTTACTCGCCTGCAGGACCCCTCTCATTCTTCATGGCATACTCTGAAGGAAAACAGTTGAACCCTTATGAAACAGATGTTGTGGATAACTGGATAGGGAAAGAAAATGACTAGATGAACTAAAGCCAAATTATATGTTAAAGGTGGATATTGGGATGAACCTCAGCTCTTGAATGGGAACTTTCTGGTCATTTTTGTGAATGCTTGTGACATGGTTCATCTCCACTTTACACAATTGTGGCAATGAGGCAGAAGGCAATTTGTGCCAGGTCTCTGGTGTTGTGATGCCATTTGCAACCAGGGTCCAGTGCAGACTGTTAAGTTCTAGGAAGTTTCTTTTCTCCATTTGTGAAGTTCAGGGATCATTAACTGGACTGCCCACCACATAGAACTTGTATATATGTGCATAATTATCAAATACTGGCACAAATCTTGGAGTCTTTTGTGAATTACCAAATTTCTTATCTGTGAAATCATGTCTCATAAGGGCTCATGCTTTGCTGTAATCAGAATGACCAAAGCCTAGCTAGGTCTAATGGTTTGATTATTTACTTCAAAGATGGTCCCTAGTATCCAGCCTTTATTCAGTGTGTAAGTCTCACCTCTGTGCAAGGCTCTGAAGATTAAAAGATCAATAAAATGGAATCAGTCTTTTGGACTTGTGGTCTATTGAGTGGGCTATAGCTGCCTCACAGCAGTTCATCTCATGTACTTTTTTTTAGACAACAGCTTTATTGAGTTGTGATCTTCCCACCAAGAAATTGACTTTATTAGCATATCCACACTCTTGTGCATGTATACAACTGCCTATCAGAAATTTTCCTTTACTCTTAAAGAAAACCCTGTTCCCATTTGTAGCCATTCCCATTATAACTCTTCTCTAGCTCCAGAAGCCATGAGGCTTTGTCTCAATGATTTGTCCATTCTGAACACTTAATGCAGAAGTAATATTCAGTGCATGGCCTTTTGACACCATTCATGACCTTAAGTCAGCTCTCTTTTTCTTTCCTCTTGCCTTTTTTTGGTCATTATTATACTTCACTGAGTCATTTCATTGGTCCATTTTCTGGTCTGAGATCTTTGGATTAAAGAAAAGGCACTCCTTCCTTCAACAGGTATTTGTCAGATGCCTCCTTTATGTCAAATTCCATGGGTTTCTGTTCTCACTAAATTCACAGGATGCTAAACGTACAATGATAAACATGAGCAAAACACACAAATGAATGTAATCAAATGATCAGAGAAGCACTGTCCAAGGATAAAATATTTATACCCAAATTTGAAAGAGGACTCAGTGACACAAAGAGATTGGGTTAAACATTGGGTAAACCATTTGGAGCCAAGTTTGTCAGGAGTCAGATGAGTTCCGAGGTTTGAAAGAAAGCCAGAATGGCTGCATTGCTATTAGTAGGGTGTCTCAGGTGAGAGGAGCAGGGCCATGGTCACCTGGATCTTTTTTGTTTGCAACAGGTTTGGATTCTTCCAGGTAGAGTGCTATGATCTGATTTGGTTTAAGAAAAACTTGCTGCTCTTTGAATAATGAAATGCAAGGGTCAAATTGGAAGAAAATACTTGGAAAGATTCTTCATGTGTCCTATCCATTGGCATTGTCAGCCTTGGTTAAGAAATGATAGAAGAAATGAACCAGAGAGGACACATCAAAAAGCTTTGCCAAAATGAGAATGGACAGGTATTAAAGATGGGTTGAGTGTAAAGTGGATTCAGGGCCTAATTTGAGCTCTCTGGTATACATTTATCTAAAGTTAAGAAATCTGGATTCAAATGACTTTGAGACATGTATGAAAACCCTAGGCAGAAAGATTAACTGGATGTTTACATACACTCAGGTATAGAGCTCACAGGAAAGCCTGGACTGGATAAGCAGATGTGGGATTCATCAGTTTGGAGGGAGTACTTGAAACCATGTTAGTAGACAAACCCTTCTAGGGGGAGATTCTAGAGAGAAGAGATGCAAGCTCAAATAATCTACATTCATAAAAGAACAGAGATAAGATTCCACACAAGTGCAGCTGAGAAGGTATCAGGGGAGCCTGGTTGCATGCAGTCAACAGGAAGCAGACTTTTCAACTAATTCCAGCTTTATTGAGGAGTCTTGAGTCAATAGGAGGTGAATTCCATATAAAAGAAATGAATAAGAAATCAGTAAATCAGAGGCAGAGTTTGGGAGGTATGAGAAAGAAAAGTGAGAAGAGAGGAGGGGACTGGGGAGCCTGTCTTTATAGCATTCATTATCTTTGGGTAAAACCTGAACATAACAGACTCAGCTCCACAGCCTGGTTGAGAAAACGTCCAGCTCCACCCTCGGCAAAGTTATAAATTGAAAAGATCCCTTGAGAAAAAGGTGCTGTAGACTGATTAGAATGGTAAAAATAGACAACCATTGAAGCACTAGTTCACGCTTCATCCATATTGATTTTTCATGTTTTAATGCTTTGTTTTATTGCTTGCTGGTGGTATACACTGTTTTACCTTGGAAGGTTATCCTTAGAATTTTCTTAGCTTTTGAGAGCATGGATCTTTCATTCTTCAGTCTAGACTTGCCCATTATTAGAAAAGACAAATTATGATATCTGAGAGATAATTTATGTCTTCTGGTGATATACACAATGTTTATATTTTATAGTTGGGGTCTATAACTTAATGCATGAACCAACTTTGAGAATGGCCTATGCTGAGTTATTTTGGTGTTTAGAAAATCACCTTTGTGAAGACTATGCTCATGGTCTTTTTAATACCTATCCTTCAATCTGTGAAATCACTGAGAAGCCATTATTGCCCAATTTAGTGATCTAAGTTCTGTTCTCTGTAGAATTTGGCATTCTCTAGGCAAATCTATCATGCCAAGTACATTGAACAACTAAGTCACTCTCAATATATTTATTAACTTTTTCTTAAATTTAAAATGGACAAATAAAGTGAAATCATAATCTTGTTTGAAGCTGCTGTATGTGGGTTAACCTTACTGAGTTAAACTTCAGTTAAATTTAAGAATTTTATCTGTATAAATAAATGTGAAACAATATTCACATTAATTAAATTTGAAGAGAAAGAGGCATTGGTACCCTGCCTTTGGCTTATCTTTGATGCTTTATTTTGAGTGGACTGTCTAGCTCTTTAGTGCTTGACCTTCACCTATTATACTCTTTATGAATTTGAATAAGTTGTAAATGCCCTGAGTATAATTTAGTCACTTTTTTACATTGTAAAGAAGTAAATAATTGTGGCAGTCATGGAATTTTTGATAGCATCTAGTGATTAAATTTAAAAAATACTATTTCTGAATTGTTCATGAAAAATGTCCCTGATTTAGTACAATTTTGTTATCTTACTATTCTTCTTAACATCTTTAGGAATATATAACTAGTAAATATTCAAAAGAGTAAATGATCAAAATGGTAGCTAAGAATGTGATCTTGGAAATCAGACTGCATGGGTTTGAATCCTGTCTCTGACACATAACAGCATGTGTCCTTGTGCACATGATTCAGACTCTCAGGATAATATCATTTTCCATCTCTCTGAGGACATAAATCATACCTTTGACCAGTGTCTCCATACTGTATATGCTACCTCCATGTTATTAGATTGTTGCAGTATTACATATTTTTTATCAAATAAGTTTGTTTTATTTAGTGATGGCTGCAAATCATATGGATAGTGATGCAAAGGAGACACCAGGGTATAAAATATTAAGAATGGATAAATTCCAGTACTCTGTGGCAACATTGAAGCTACCTAGAAAAAATTACTGGGGGGGTAGGATTCATTGTTTTAGACATCCATTGGGGGTCTTGGAACATATCCCTGGAGATCAGGGGTTGGGGATTCTATATTATTACTTCTTTGCATGTTTCCAACAAAGGTAGGGACAATGGTGGAATTATTCTGTTGTTAGTACAAGCAACTCTAAGAAAGAAAAATTTTATTTTGTGTATTTGGTTACCCTCATGCAATCTGGAAGTGTAAAAATTATTGTCTTAATCCTTTTGTGAACAAGAGTCCAAATTCTTAATAAGAGTATGTAGAAAGGAACTATTAGTACTGAAATTCTGTGAGATGTGTTGTAGCTTATGCAGCTTTTAAAGGTATTATCTGAGCCAGGCTCAGTGGCACACACCTGTAATCCCTGTGGCTCAGGAGGCTGAGGCAGAAGGATCACAAGTTCATAGAAAATTCGTGGTATGTTCCTTGGTATGGAACTGGGAGAGAGAAACTTGCCTTCTCTTTGCTTCCTTTGTTGCCTTACACATTAAAATTGAAAGTGAAGCAAAAAAATATTTTGTCCTCTGTGTCCTCCACATGTGTCTCATGCTAGCATGTTAAAGCTATGTAATCTACCATAAGTGTATGTGACTGCACAGATGCACATGTATGCATCAGAAAACAACTACACCCATTTGATTTCTCTTTGGACTTTCATAATTAGATGTGATAGTTTTAATTTGATAATTAAATAATGTTGTTCACATATTTTAAATCCTATTTGAGTGTAAAACTATTTGACCCTTGCTGTGTCTCAAGTAAAATAATACTAACTTTTAGTGTATGATTTGTAATGAAAATAAATTATCTCACATCAGAGAAATAAAAATCCATGTTTTTCTCTCCAAGTGTAGTAGTTTCAGGTGAAAAATAAACAAGCTGAAACTTGTTTCATACATACCTTTACCCCTTTTAACATTTTTAACTAAAGAAAATGTTTAAGAAATAGGATTTATTCTTGGGACCTATCTCCTTTGTCTCCTGGTTTTGTTGCTTTACTGTGAATCTTTTCTATTAGAAATTTCTGCTGATATTGAAGGATTCATTTACCACCAAATAGGATAAGAGGATGAAAGAAAGACTGTTTAGACTATATGTCTAGAGGTTGTGTGTGTGAGTGCAGGGTAACCAGCTCAGTCTAGTTTATCCTAAATTGTCTCAGTTTTTACAGTGAATATTTTCTTAGTCCCTGGGCAAACCAATGTGGTTGGCCAAGCTTCCTGTTTATAGCTCCTGGGGGTAAAAAACTTGCCTTATTGTAATTGTGTCTTTTCTTTACTACTGTTAAAGCTTCTAAATCTTAAAGGAAGTAGAAGAAGTACAAAAATCTAAGATTAGCTAACTATCCTATAAATGCTAGGCAAGGCTGAAATATTTTGTGAACAGAACTAAATTTATTTTCATAGCATTTCTCTTAGTAATGTATCATTGTCACTATTAAAATAACTTGCTGTTGATTCCATTTATAGAACATTATTGAAATATGCAAATTGCAGGTTACTGGGCATTAGTGAAGTAATGGAGTTTCAAAGGTGAGTGGACTATAGAAAGGCAGATCAAAGGAGACTTGTGGCCATGAAAATTCTCTGCCTTTACTCTGTCACAGCAGCCTTCTGATCAGGTGTTCAGTGCTGATTTTACAGGCTGTTAAAGCTTCAGAAAACTGTGTAAATGGGACACAGAATCTGTGAATTATTATTACTTAAAACTGTTTCTCTGTTTGTAAATCTCCAGTTATTCAAGAGCTTAGAGAATGGGAATGGGAGGAGAAACATGATACCTTCTAACACTATTAGAAAACATTTTATTCCAAAAGACTAGATGGTTCCTGAAGGAAAACTCCTATAGAAACTATTTTTAGCTGTTCTTGGGGGCAGGCAGTTTATTAAAAGCTTTAAGACCTTAGATGACTATTATGGTGACAGCACAGTCTGCTTAATTCCTGTTTGATGCTGTGCACTCCAAGTTCAGCATATCACTATCTCAAAACTGCAGATAATTCTGAGTACTCCTTAGGGATGTAATGCAACTCCCTTAAGCCCTAAAGTGCAGTGAAGTGAACAGGAAGCCCTAGACAGTACAGTCTGATGTTGCAGAACCTGGGCTTAGAGAACAAACCAGGGTTCACATCTCAGGTCCACATCCTCTTGTTTATATAATGTTGGGCAAATCAGTTATTGTTTTGGGCTTCATTTATTACATGTACTATGAGATCAGAGAAGTCAGTTTTGTCTCTATCATAGGATTGTTATGAAGAATAAATGGGACATTTAAAGAATGTCATAAGTGCTCTGCAGATGCCAAAATTGCTGCTCTTATTACTGGAAGCATGTGTAGCAGTTTTGCACAGAAACCAAGAGATAGATTTCATTTTGCTTTCAACAATTGATTTTTAGAAAGCCTCTTAGCCTTCCATGACTTTATCTTTTTCTGCAGAATCTCAGTATGTCTGAGTAGATGACAGGTCAACAATCCTCCAGTTTCCAATTTCCTGTATAATGAGGTGAACATTTTAGTGTCAATAAAGGCATGGATGAAATCACAGGCTTGATTCTCCCAGGCCCCAATTTAAATTTTGCCTCTGCCTCAGTTCTGAGCCATGCATTGCTCACTACCCATTCATAACTTGTTCCCTCTACTTTCCTACAAGAATGAGGTTTTGCTCTGAACAGCGTGTGCAAATCACAATTACTACTACCTTTCTATTTCTTTTGTTACTACTACTGCTACTCTACTCAAACTACAGACCAAGAGGCAAATATACATTGCCCCACCCTCTGCCTGTCTTGTATTTCTCTAGTAAAATTTTACTGGAGAACATCACTGATTGGTTTACATCTTGGCTGAGATTCTTCTTCAGTTCTTTGGGCAGAGATGAGCAGTTGTGGAAGAGACTATGGAGCCTGTAAAACCTATCTCTTTGCTATCTGGTTCTTTGAGGAACATGTTTGCTGAACCCTCATCTAAGGAAATTATAACAGCTGTGTCCTTCAGCTTCCTGTTTTCCTTCCCACCTGTGAGGATTATATGGCCTGTGTTTCCCTCCTCCCTTTTCCTGTTGGGTTGTATTAAGTTGTTTATAGATGGTATTGGCAACAGATCTGTCATTTTGCTGCCACCATTGTTCTGCACCCCCCACCATCTTACAACCTAGATTGTTAGCCCACAAACTTCCTAGTCAATCATTGGTCAGATTGTTATTACCCAACAAAATTCTACTACCTAAGAATAGCTCCCCCACCATTCTCTCTCTCAAGCCCTTGTATTCAGACACTCTACCTCTCTGCTTAATAAAATCTCTTGTGTGTGTTCCCACATCAGGAATGGTTTCTGGGTGCTTTCATTTGTACCATGATTTGGATGGGCTCTTCTACTGCCAATTAGATGATTGGAATCCCATCTGTTGCCCCAGGCACTCTGATGCTGGTCTCACATTCCATTCACCCTGACGCTTGGTTGCATATTCACAACAAGCTTCAGATTGGTAAGTTTCCCATAGGTCGATTTAAACACTCCTCTACTGAAGTGAGACATGACTGTTCGTCTAGTATCCTTGAGGCAGTTGAGGAATAGGGGTTTCACCTGCCGTGACTTTTACAGTTACGGTTGGCCCCCTTAGTTGACCTTATCTGATGGGTGAATCCCCAATTTTTATGGTGGAGATTCCCTTTCTGGGTTGAGTCTCCTCTTTAGTATTTCTCTCAAAATTCTTGCCACCAGGTCCTTAACACCCCTGCCTTTTTCCTGGCACACACTGATGGGGGTGACAACTCCCATCATGTGCTGTCTTCCATTTCCAGTCAACTAGTCTGTGACCTTGGGATGCCTTAGACACTGACTTGGCTATTTATCAGTCTCCACCATGGGATCTGGGTCCTCCATTCTGGCAGATTTACCGCTGAAGTTTCTACAAGATAATCTTAAACCTCTTCACCTGGCCTACAGCCACCAAAACTTTACTCAGTTGTGTAATGATATTTGACCACAGTATCCTTCAGATAATCAATCAAAATGGTCACTTAATGGCATACAACTTCTGTGAGTCTCGCTGTTCCTGCAAACCTGAACACCTTCTTTTGGCTTCTTCTCTCCTCCTAATCCCTCCTCCTTCTCTTACTCTGACCCAGAAAATGATCTACCCCATACTGGTCTCCTGCAGCAGAGGCCCCACTGGCCCTTGCTCCTCTGTCTCCTTTGCCCTGCTCTGTTTTGACTTCTACCCTGTCTACCCAGTCCTCCTGCCAGGAGGTCTCAAACACATGTTCTAACTCCCCTGTGGGAGGTTGCTGGTGTGGAGGGAGGGTTCAGAGTCCATAATTTTTTCTCCATCTCTGATCCTTCCCAGATAGAGAAGCATCTAGGCTCCTTTACCTCCAAACTCTGCAAACTTCATTAAGAAATTTCAGTACCTTAAATAGTGTTATGATGTTAGATTTAAAAGATGCCTTTTTCTGTACACCCTAGACTCTCAATCGCAATCTCTACCTTTAATGTACCAGATGGTGGATCTCAATTAACCTAGAAAATGTTGCCTCAAGGATTTGGCAATAACCGTCACCTGTTCAGCCAAACCCAAACTAAGAACTTAACAAGGATTAAGAATCCTAACTCAGCAATTTCCTTTGCAATGAATGTTAGCTAGCAGGCTTAGCGAGGGACCAACTGGAGACTGAAGAAAAAAAAAAACTGTCCATTTAAAACTTCTGGGCTGAAAAACAGGAAAATTGTTTTAAGACTCTCTCTCTCTTTCTCCATCTCCCTCTTTCTCCCCCTCTTTCTCTCTCCTCCCCCTTCTGCCTGTCTTGTTCTCACTCTTATACTATAATTAACGGCCATTAACACTTTTTCTTCTAGGATTCTTGTTTTTTCTTAAATGGTATATTTTTTGATCTCACAATTTTGATCTTACACACCTAGGTTAAAGTTTTTCTGATGAGTTTTATTTTTTATTAGGATGGAATTTCTTTTTTTTTAATTGTAAAGAAATGGGATCCATGTTGTTTCTCTGTACATGGGGTAAAGACATACAATTTGCGTAATCATACATTTATATAGGGTAATAGTGTTTGATTCATTCTGTTATTTGGTCTCTTCCCCCACCCCTCCCATCCCTCTTTGCCCTCTGTACAGTTCCTCCTTCCTCCATTCCTGCCCCCTCTCACCCACATTATGTGCCATCATCCACTTATAAGTGAGATCATTCACCCTTTGTTTTTTTTTTTTTTAAATTGGTTTATCTCACTTATCATGATATTCTACAATTTCATCCATTTGCCTGCAAAGGCCATAATTTTAGTATTCTTTATGATTGAGTAATATTCCATTGTATATATACACTACAGTTTCTTTATCCATTCATCAATTGAAAGACATGTAGGCTGGTTCCACAATATGACTATTGTGAACTGAGAAGCTATGAACATTGATATGACTGCATCTCTGTACAATGCTGATTTTAAGTCATTTGGGTATAGACCAAGGAGTGGAATAGCTGGGTCAAGTGGTGGTTCCACTCCAAGCTTTCTGAGGAATCTCCATACAATTTTCCAGGGTGGCTGCACTAATTTGCAACACCACCAGCAATGTATGAGTGCACCTTTTTCCCCACATCCTCTCCAACACCTATTGTTGCTTGTATTCTTGATAATCACTATTTGAATTGGGGTGAGATGGAATCTTAGGGTAGTTTAGATTTGCATTTCTCTTATTACTACAGATGTTGAACATTTTTTCATATATCTGTTGATTGCTTGTACATCTTCTTCTGTGAAGTGTCTGTTCATTTCCTTAACCCATCTGTTGATTGGATTATTTTAATTCTTGGTGTATAGTTTTTTGAGTTCTCTATATATTCTGGAAATTAGTACTCTATCTGAAGTATGAGTGGCAAAGTTATTCTCCCACTCTGTAGGTTCTCTCTTCACATTGCTGATAGTTTCCTTTGCTGAGAGAAAGATTTTTAGTTTGAATCTATCCCAGTTATTGATTCTTGCTTTTATTTCTTGTGCTATGGGAGCCCTGTTAAGGAAGTCTGATCCTAAGCCGAAAAGTTGAAGATTTGGACCTACTTTTTCTTCTACAGGATGCAGGGTCTCTGGTCTGATTCTGAGGTCCTTGATCCATTGTGAGTTGAGTTTTGTGCAGGATGGGAGATAGGGGTTTAATTTCATTGTGCTGCATATTGATATCCAGTTTTCCCAGCACCATTTGTTGAAGATGCTATCTTTTCTCCATTGCATTTTTTTGGCCCCTTTGTCTAGTATGAGAAGATTGTATTTATTTGGGTTTGTGTCCACGTTCTCTATTCTGTACCATTGGTCTACCTGTCTGTTTTGGTACCAATATCATGCCATTTTGTTACTATTGCTTTGTAGTATATTTGAAGTTCTGGTATTGCAATACTCCCTGCTTCACTCTTCCTGCTAAGGATTACTTTAGCTATTCTGGGTTTCTAATTCTTCCACACGAATTTCATGATTGCTTGCTCTATTTCTGTATGGTACATATTGGGATTTTAATTGTAATTGCATTGTATCTGTATAGCACTTCTGGTAGTATGGCCATTTTGACAATATTAGTTCTGCCTATCCAAGAACCTGGGAGATCTTTCCATCTTCTAAGGTTTTCTTTTATTTCTTTCTTTAGTGTTCTGTAGTTCTCATTGTAGATGTCTTCCACCTCTTTTGTTAGATTGATTCCAAATATTTTATTTTTTTGGAGGCTATTGTGTATGGGGTAGTTTTCCCAACTTCTCTTTCTGAAGATTCATCACTTATGTATAAAAGTGCATTAGGTTTACAAGCATTGATCTTATATCCTGCTACTTTACTGAATTTACTTATGAGTTCTAAAAGTTTTCTGTTGGATTTCCTGGTTCCTCTAAATATATAATCATGTCATCAGCAAACAGAGATAATTTGAGATCTTCTTTTCCTATTAGTATCCCTTTAATTTCTTTGGTCTATCTAATTGCTCTGACAAGATTTTCAAATACAATGTTGAATAGAAACGGAGAAAGAGGGCATCCCTGCCTTGTTTCAGGTATTAGGGGGAATGCTTTCAGGTTTTCAATATTCTGAATGACATTGGCCATGGGTTTAGCATAGATGGCCTTTACAATATTAAGGAACGTTCCCACTATCCCTATTTTTTCTAGTGTTTTGAGCATAAAGGTATGCTGTATTTTATCAAATTCTTTTACTGCATCTATTGAAATAATCATGTGATTCCTGAGTTTAATTCTGTTGATATGGTGAATTACATTTATTGATTTCCAGAAGTTGAACCAACCTTGCATCCCTGGGATAAAACCAACTTGATCGTGGTGCACTATCTTTTAAATATACTTTTGTATGGGATTTGCTAAAATTTTATTGAGAATATTTGCATCGATGTTCATTATGAATATTGGTCTGAAATTTTCTTTCCAGGAATTGTCTCTATCTGGTTTAGGTATCAGGGTGATATTGGCTTCATAGAATGAGTTTGGGAGAGTTCCCTCCTCTTCTATTTCATGTAATACTTTGAGGAGTATTGGAATGAGCTCTTCTTTGAAGGTTTTGTAGAACTTGGCTGAGAACCCATCTTGTCCCAAAAGTTTCTTTGGTGTTAGGCTTTTGATGACTTCTTCTATTATATTACTTGAAATTGCTCTATATAAATGTTGTATGTCCTCCTGGTTCAGTTTAGGTAATTCATGTCTCTAAAAGCCTGTTGATATCTTCGAGATTTTCTGTTTTGTTGGAGTATAGATTTTCAAAATAGCTTCTAATTATATTTTGTATTACACTCATGTCTCTAGAGTTATTCTCTTGTTCATTCCGAATTATAGTAATTTGAGTTTTTTCTCTCATTCTCCTTGTTAGTGTGGCTAAGTGTTTATCAATTTTGTTATTTTTTTCATAGAACCAACTCTTTATTTTGTTAATTTTTTTCTATTGTTTCTTTTGTTTCAATTTCATTGATTTCACCTCTGATTTTAACTATTTCCTGTCTTCTACTATTTGGTTATTGGTTTGTTCTTCTCTTTCTAGGGCTTTGAGCTGTAGTGTTAAGTCGTTTATTTGTTGATTTTTTTTCTTTTATTAAATGTGCTCCATGAAATAAATCTTCCTCTGAGTACTGCTTTCATAGTGTTCCTGAGATTTTGATATGATGTGTGTTTGTTCTCATTTACTTCTAAGAATTTTTTAATTTCCTTTCTGATGTCTTCTGTTATCCATTCATCATACAATAGCATATTATTTAATCTCCATGTGTTGGAGAAGTTTCTGTTTTTTATTCTGTCATTTTTTTTTCTAATTTCAATCCATTATGATCTGATAAAATAGAAGGTAGTATCTCTATCTTCTTGTACTTGCTAACATTAGCTTTGTGGTATAAAGTATGGTCTGTTTTAGAGATGGATCCATGTGCTCCTGAGAAGAAAGTGTATTTGCTCTTTGTTGGATGGTATATTCTATAAATGTCTGTTAAGTCTAAATTATTGATTTGTTATTGAGATATATGATTTCTTTATTCAATTTTTGTTTATAAGATCTGTCCAGTGGCGTGGGAGATGTGTTAAAGTCACCCAGTATTATTGTGTTGTAGTCTATTTGATTTCTGCAATTGAGAAGAATTTGTTTGATGTACATGGATAAGCCACTTTTGGGGCACAGGTATTTTTGATTGTTATGTCTTGCTGATTTATGCTTCCCTTAAGCAGTATGAAATGTCTTTCTTTATCCCTTCTTACTAACTTTGATTTGAAGTCCATATTATCTGAAATGAGTCTAGATACTCTAGCTTTTTTGCAGTGTCCATGTACATGGTATGTTTTTCCCATCCTTTCACCTTTAGTCTGTTGGTATCTCTTCCTATGAGATGTGTCCCTTGCAGGAAGCATATTGTTGGATCTTTCTTTTTAATCCAATCTGCTAGACTATGTCTTTTGATTGATGAGATCAGACCATTAACATTCAGCAGTATTATTGAGATATGATTTGAATTCTGGTCATTTGACTCATTTTTGTTTTTTGACATTACTTGGTTTCTCCTTTATTTGGCTATTCTTTTAGGCTACTTCCTCCCTTTGCTGATTTGCTTCATTGTTTTCCATCTCTATCTCATGAAATATATTGCTGAGAATGTTGTGTAATACCGGCTTTCTTTTTGTAAATTTTTTTTAGCTTTTGTTTATCATGGAATGATTTTATCATATGGTCAAATCTGAAGGTAAGTTTTGCTGGGTATAAGATTCTTGGTTGGCATTCATTTTCTTTCAGGGCTTCATAATGTTGTTCCGGGACCTTCTAGCTTTTAAGGTCTGGATTGAAAAATCTGCTGATATCCATATTGATTTTCCCCTGAATGTATTTGATTCTTTTCTCTCACAGCCTTTAAAATTCTGTCTTTATTTTGTATGTTAGGTATATTCATAATAATGTGCCTTGGTGTGGGTCTGTTCTAATTTTGTATATTTGGGTCCTATAATCCTCTTGTACTTGATTTTCCATTTCATTCTTCAGATTTGGGAAATTTCCTGATATTATTTCATTGAATAGGTTGTTCATTCCTTTGGTTTGTTTCTCTGTGCCTTCCTCAATCCCAATAACTCTTAAATTTGGCCTTTTCATGATATCCCATAATTCTTGTATATTTTGTTCATGATTTTTTACCATCTTTTCTTTTTGGTCAACTTTGTTTTCAAGATTAAATATTTTGTCTTCAATTTCAGAGCTTTTGTCTTCTGGGTGTTCTATCCTATTGGTTATGCTTCCAATGGAATTCTTAATTTGGTTTATTGTTTCCTTCATTTCAAGGATTTCTGTTTGTTTTCTTTTCATAATCTCTAACTCTTTATTGAAATGATTTTTTGCTTCCTTATTTGCTCTTTTAACTGTTGATTGGTGCGATCATTTAATGCCTGCATCTGCTCTTTCATCTCATCATTCAATGCCAGCATTTGCTCTTTCATCTCCTCATTTGCTTCCCTGATCTTTTAAACTATGTACATTCTGAACTCCCTTTCTAACATTTCTTCTGCCATGTTGTCATTGGGTTTTATTGATATAGCATCTAGGTTTTTTGTGGGCATTTTCTTCCCTTGTTTTCTCATATTGATCAGATATCAGTGAGACTCTGAGATACTGCTGATTTTTTCTACTGGCTTATAGTGTCTCTGCTGATATCCAGTATATCACCTCCTACCTTCAGTAGTCTGAAGTCTTGCAGAAACTTGATAATGCCATGCTCCCAAAGAATGCTGCTGCTGGGTCCAGGGGTGGGAGCCGGCTGTGCACAGAAATCTTCTCACTGGGCAGTCCTGCTCCTTGCAGCTGCCTGTGGACATGGCCTGCCACCAAATGGAGCCTGGCTGCTTGGGGAAGTCTCTCACTGCCCTTCCCTTTTCCAAGAAGTGGCCTGTGGAGCAGGGCCTGCCTCTGCGTCAGTCACTGGGGCCTGGCTGTGCATGGAAAGTCTCTCACTGGGCGGGCCTGCTCCAAGCACCTGCCTGTGGACTGGACCTGCTGCGGGATGGAGTCTGGATACTTGGGGAAGTCTCTCACTGCCCTGCCCTGGTCTGAGTAGCTGTCTGCAGACCAGGTCCCACCACTGGGTCTGGGCTAGGGTCTGACTGTGTGGAAAGCCTCTCACTGGGTGGGTCTGCTCCAAGAAGCTGCCCACTGTCCAGACCTGCCCCCTGGGCCATACTTCACCCAGTGGGAGAGACTAACCCAGCAGCTCTGAGTTGGTCTGATTCTCTCTATACCTCCCCTTCTTGAATCCTGAGTTCTGGAGTGACAGGAGATGCAGTCGCCCTGTAGTCAACAATCTTTTGTAATCTTTGACAGAACAACTCCAACTGCAAAATTGTACAATTGTTGTTGAAAGCTTGCTCCTTGTCTGTAATGCCAGTCCAATAATGAGGACATGGTTTTGAGAAAAATGAAAAAGGTTTATTGCTTTACTTAGCAAAGGAGAAATACAGGGGACACCTGTCCCAAAGGCTGTGATCCTCTCAGTTCTATGATTTATTCAACTCTAAAGTTTGTTTTGTAAAACATCTATAATATTGCAATGGAGATTCACTTACAAAAAACTAGAAGGCTTTCCTTTTGTTATGTATATATCATGTCTGATATCGTGTTGCCTGTCTATATATGTACATCAAAATATATGATATCAAAATTGACACAAATAATGAGCACTCAAGAAATGAAAATTTAGAAAATGGATGCAAATACCTTTAATTTATGTGATTTTAAAAGGTTTCATTCAAATTGGGTAAACAAATGAAGGTAAAATATCTTTAAAATTACTTAACTCACAATTCTCTCTAGGTGGTCAAACTAATAAAATGTTGATGTTATTAAATGTCTAATCCATTGTTTCTATGACTTTTCTTCAACAGAAAAGAGATGGCAAATACTGTTCAATACACTTCTCAGCTATTTGGTTTTTGCAATAAAATAAGTAGATTTGGCACATATGACATTACTCCAATGTGTTTGTTAGAGACATCTGATTAATTTACACAATTAAAATGCTAACTTAAATAAAATTGAGTACTCTTAACTCCTTAAGTTCATGGGGCAACATGGTAAAAAAAAAGGGGGTTTATAATTGCTTTGTGCTATCACTAGAAACAAGGTTACTAGGAGTTAAGTCCTAACAGTGCAACTCAATATAAAAAGGGGATCCAAAGGTTCAACTGTGTTTCAATTAGAATACTATAAATAACATTAAATATTGTATCTTATTAATATGGAGTATGCAGGGGCGCCTGGCAACCCAACCAGTGCTTGACAAGGATCCACTGGGGGAATGATGTTTGCAAGGACTCATCGTCCCGGGAGGTGCCAGATGCTTGCCTCCGGGCTCTGGTCCTTTTTCTGCATTATGTTTCTAATATTATATTACTCATACTATTCCTTGGTAGTAATCACTGAGGGTGAAGGGAGTACTACAGAGTTTCCCAAGAATATTAATAAAACATTAGGGACTATAACTCCTTCTTAGCCACAAGTAGTAAAAAATCTTTTACCACTGTGTGATGTGTCTTCTTCCTGGGGTGCTTGTTATGAACATGTAATGCAGTACATAAATTTGGCCACGGAACCGTCTGTCTTTCCAACCATGAGTATGCAAAAAGCATCTCCCACAGTAGCTACTAGATATGGACTAGCTTATTTTATCTATGGCAAGCCCTGCTACCCCCCCTAAAGGCAAGTTCTTAGAGAAGGTAGATATAGATCTCCCCCTGTCTCTTACATGGTGGTTTAATCCAGATGATGGTTTTGTTTATGTGTGGTGGTAAGGTAAAAGAATAAGGCTTCACAACATTCCTTCCTTCCTACAAAGAATAGGTCACCCCTATAATAAACATTGGTACACAATGTCCTGTTCTGAGAAAAAGACCTACATAAGACAATGTAATCTATTTAGTATAAAAACTTAGCCATGGGAACCATTGGAACTGTTGCCCTCCTGTAACTTAGCAATTTAGATATTAATCAGATGGACCTAGAAGAAATGGTCATGTGAGATTATTTGTCTATCGCTTTAACCGTGAGAATAATAATAGTCTTAGGTCACATAGAGTTTAGATATTAAGGAAATAAACATTGTATTAGCTCATTGACTTAATTAAATATTTGTAATCTGTACATTTACTGCTTTTGGTAAAAACAATTTCTGCCTATGCTTTGGAAACGTCTTTGATTTTATTAATCATAAGCCTGTCATCATAGTCTGAAGAAAAGTGTATATAAACCCAGCCTTCCCCTGAATAAAGTGGGATTGATTGCACCAGAACTAGAATCTGTGTCTTTCATTCTCCATCCATCGCCGACATTGTCTCCCCGCACCCCATTTGCCAATGTGGAACCCATGGACTCCTGCTAGGACTGGACCCCGGCAGGAGTAGTTTATCTACATTCAAAAATTTTATAAGAGTTGTTTCAAAATGTGAACAAAGAGGGATCAAAAATAGGAAAGAATGTAAAAGGTTTTAAGTATGAAAACATATTTAGTAAAAGAAAAAAAATGCTTCTGGGTAAGTCTGTGTGTGTTGAAATATATGAAGGTCTAAGTAAGTGCTAGGAAGTCTATGTGTAAGTAAAGGGCAAATTTCTACAAGTTTGTGTGTAACTAAGTTGGTTAGATGTATGTGAGAAAATCCATTAACGCTTAGGGTTTTTCCCTAAGGTCAAATATTAATGGGTTAATATTAACCAATGTTAAATCTCTATGTTAAAAAGACAAGGATTTCTTAAAAACCCTAATTTACTCTGAACATTTTGTCTGTTTTTATTCTTTAGAACAATTAGTCCTAAGATTTAGGGTTTATACAATTATGGTTAAACAACAACAGTTGGAGTATTGTACTATGTTACAGAATATAATTTTTTCTTTAAAAGCCACACTTGGTTAACATAAAATTGTCAAGGTAATTGTGGAATGGCCACTCTTCTTTGTATATTAAACATTTCGTATTTTAGGTATACATATCTGTGAAGCAGAAAATTTATCAAGCTGCTGTTTTCCAAACTAAACTTGTCTGTAATGGTAATTTTAAACTTATAAGAATAGTAAGTTTTATTGGGAACTTATTTATATCATTTAATGTTCTATAAAAGTACCTGTTATCAATAGAGTATATGGAAAATTTAATTTACTTTTTACACTGAGATAAAAAATATAATGTAAATGTATTTCTAAAAGTTAGTTAGTAAAAGCCTAATTTATTTAAAGGTTAACTCCGTGAAACATGAAAACAAAAAATATTTTGCCACACAAAAAGAAATTAAAAGCTTTCTCAGCCTCTCCTTGATTTATGTTTTGAATGTAATGTTATATTATGTTAATTAACATTCATGTAGACTCTGGAAACAACATATGTAAACTTTGTAAAATTATGTTTAAAGAGAAGACAAAGATCAGCTTCAGAACTAGAACACTTTAACTAAGATTTGTGAAGAGTCTCACCTTACCTGAGATAAGTTTCTGCCTCCCACCTTGTTATGTAACAGAGTGACTCCAAAATAAGTTAGACTTCAGCTCATTTAAAGTTATATTCAAAAGATTGTTCTTTTATTGTAGAATTACTGTTATCTCAAACAGGAAATATAATACATAGCTCACCAAAATTCAAGGTACCTATTAACAAACTATCTATACTTTTAATGTTGTTAATTCCACTTTGCATTTTCCTTGTAAACTCTATAATTGCTGCCTGATTAATGTTTTCAAGAAATACTGCTTCAAGGACAAAGAACCTAAATTAGAGATAATAAGCCATCATGTATAAGACAGATAATATGGACCCCAATTAAGTAAAAGGGGGTAAATGGCTGTAAAGTCATAAACATTGAAGTTAAAGCCCAGTACTCTTACTTTATAAATGGTGAGATTGGCTTGCTTGATGTTTAAGCTCAAACTCAAAGATTAACATTAAAATACAGGTGCCAAGAAAACCAATATTTGACTTTTGCCCTCTGAGTCAGCCAAAATCCAGGGAAGGGGAGAACTTCTCTAACAAGCTTTGTAACTCTGGGTCACATGACCTCCCAATCAGGGAGACTAATGAGACCACTAGAGGATGAAAAGTCAATCAGTTCACCTGCTGCAAAGAGGAGGATCATTGAAAAAGGGAGAAATCCCTGATGTTTCCAAAGGAAGACACTCATCAAGGAGATCCTACCTAGCAAATGGAACTAAAGTAGTTAATAAGCTACTCTCAAGTTCTCCATGAGTGTCCCCTGTGGGAACTCAGCTGACCCTTAACAGCAGATAGGAACAAGTTCTGTTTCACCAGCTTTATCTTGAACACCTAACAAAACAGTTAAAACCAAACATAACCATTCCTGGACATTTAAAAGAAGAAACAATAGCCAAATGTAACTAAAGATGTATATTAGTGTTAACCCAAAGAATAAGTAAGACTGGTGATGACAAAAGAGATTCTTAGGCAGGCAGAAGTACCTGATAACTATCAAGAGAAACTGCAAGGGTCAGAAATTTTTGTTTGTTTTAAGGCCTACAGATCTTTCTAAACAGGACCAAGCCTGCTAAATTGCCTACAGAAATTCCTACAAGATCATGTACACAAGTTTATCAACCAGTCAATCGACTGCTTCTCCTTCAAGATTACCAGCCCCTGACACACAAAGCTGATACATGCAATTTACTATTGACAGTTCTGACTCCAAAAACTCTGCTTCCACCTAAAGACCTCCCTAATTTCCTTTTTACAGGAATGAGACTCTTCACCCCTCACTGGCAGGAAGAAGCTACAGAAGAAAGACCATTGTCCCACCGCTGGTAGTTATAAAAACAAAAAGGGATGAATATTGGCATCAGATCTGCCATTCATTTTGCTGCCATCATTATTCTGCCCCTCTACACCATTTTACAACCTAGATTGTTAGCCCAAGAACTTTCTAGTCAGTCTTTGGTTCAGATTATTAGCCCTCAAAATTTCTCATCAGTCGTTGGTCAGATTGTTATTAGCCTATGAAATTCCACTACCTAAGAATGGCTCCCCCACCATTCTCTCTCTCACCCTTGTGGTCAGGCACTCTGCCTCTACACTTAATAAAGTCTCTTCTGTGAGTTCCCACATCAGGAGTGGTTTCTGAGTGCCTTCACGTGGGATGCTTACAGATGTGTTAGCCCTTATTATATACACAACAAACTGAATGAATCACAAAAGAATTACAACATTTTTTAAATCAGTGAAGTTTCCATAGTAGATTTCTGTTTCTAAAACATTCTTGAAATGATTAATTTGTAAAATTAAAAAAGACTTAATGTTGGCCATGAGTAGTATGGAGGGCAGCAGGAGAAAATAGGTGTGGCTCAGAGGTCAGCATGAGGGGTATTTGAGAAGGAAATGGTCTATACCTGAGTTATATCATCTTTAATGTCACAGTGTGAACCTGGGGGGGTGTTTTTGTATAAAGTTAGCAGATGATGTCTCTCTTTTTCTCAACACAACTCCATATAAATCTACAATTGTTTAAGAATAAAATTACTTTACTTTAGTAAATAAAACTTTAAATGTTTGAACCATAATAAACCTATATACAAGTGATTATCATTCTAAAATTATCCAAATTTTCTTTATAAGCCTGGTAAAACAAGCATAGAAAATGAAAAAAATGTAAACAGAAATCACAAGAAATACTTTCTAGATAGTTTGTAAAAATGTCTTCCAGGAACAAAACTGGTTGTATATCCATGTTATTCTCAGTAAATATTGTTTTCCTCAAGTTAATTATACACTTCAATAATACTTCACAGTGCACAATACTCACATAAAAATACATGCACATTTATTTTCTATAAATTAATAAATTTGAAATAAATTTGAAGTTTGAAATTTGTTCCTTTAGAAGTTCAGGAGGAAAACAATAAAATATACTTGAAAATATTTAACCCTTAATATTTTAATGGAGCTTGTAATGATACAGGAAATATGAAAAAAGTGTTCCTTTATTTATGGTGAATCCAAGAATAACTATGAATTATTCAATCCACACATTATATTTTATAAAATGATTCAATTATTTTCTCACAGACTAAATTATTAAGCAAAAATCACAGATACATGAAATAAACTTTTTATAAGTAATGGAAGAGTTAACTAGAAGTAGAGCAATTTATTTTTATGAAGTAAAACATGAAAGGATGCATTTATGAAAGCCTGAGGGAGGAAAATGACTCCAAAACATAAGATAAGCATTAATTTAAAAGTTATGTTGTCAAGCTATCTGACCACAATTGAGTTCAGACTGTTAAAATGTTATCAAACGGAAATCACTGACTCACCTGAATCACTTTCACCTGACATAGAACAGAGCCAATGCTGGCAACTTCCATTAAACTCAGAGTAAGCAGTTTCTTAGTGTGGCAGTATTTCAGGATACAGGTAATGAATATGCTACAGTTAAGTTTTCTAAAGCAGCTAGCAGCAAAACAAGTTCACTTATATGTTTCCAAGACCCCATTAAATAGAAGTATTAACATTTTTTATGTTATTTTATTGTAAACAAATGGGATACATGTTGTTTCTCTGTTTGTACATGGCGTAAAGGCATACCATTTGTGTAATCATAAATTAACATAGAGTAATGTTGTTTGATTCATTCTGTTATTTTTCCCTTCCCCCCACCCATCCCACCCCTCTCTTCCCTCTATACAGTGCTTCCTTCCTCCATACTTGCCCAGTATTAACATTTTTAAAGAAAAAACTTCTGGGAAAGAAGATGCTACCTAGCAGGTTTGGTAAAGTTTAGGTGGGAAATTCAGATTTAAGTTGGAAAGCTCTTGCACAAGAGATTGCATCTCCATTTTCAAAAGGTCATTTGAAATCAGGAGATCCTCCTTCCCTATTTTAGAGCTCACCTCTCTGTTTTCTAAATAGAAGTCAACAGAGGGAGAAACAGTGGACTGGCAAAACTGCAGACAGTGAAAGTTTTGATCCAGGTATTACACAATGCCCACTTGGGATAGGGAACAAGGCATTGGCAGACATGGAGGACAGGGCCCAGTGGAGAGGACTGAAAGGGTGGGTTGCTGTGACTGGCACTTGACATTTGAAGTTCACCAAATGTCAGTCATCCTTAGATAACAAGTCTGCAGTGCTGAGACTCAGACACTAATAAATCCACCATTAATCAGAATCATGGGATGGGTCTCCAATGTTCTTTGAAGGAGCAGAGGGTGGGGTCATAGCTTAAAAGGTTTCTCATGACTTTGATTAAGAAAAATAAGCAGCAACATGGAGCACACTCACTAGCTCAGTTTTCCTCTTATGGATGCCTCAAGGACTAAAGGCATACTGCATTAACCAACCACTGCCTCCAGACCTAGCAATGCTCCATCCTGACCCAGTAACTCTGAGGAAATGGGGAGAACACAGAAGCTCATTCTCACCAACTTCTTAATGTTGCACCCCAGAGACCACCCTGAATGGGGAGTCCACCCAGCCTACACCCACCCTACACCACTCCGGTGATGCTCTGACCTGTGACCCCCACCCCCCTCCACAATGCCTGGCCCACAAACAGGCCCAAGCCCCCTGGTGGTGCCAGTGTCAAGCATACACCAACTTTCTGAGGGCTCCCAGAACAATAGCAGTTGAAGCTCCAGTAGCACCCAACATCTGCCACCAGCAGGGCCGAATTTGGCCACCCACCATCTCGCACCAGAATCCCAGGTGTTGGTGCGAAGTTGTGGCTGGGAGGGTCCCCAAAGCCTTCCCAGCCCACTAGTTCAGTGTACACTGTGCTGTATTAAACTACAGAGGACACTGCACCCAGCGCTGGAGTGAGCAGGGACGCAGTGGCTGCCCTGCAGGAGATCGTGTTGCCTGGCCACTCCTGGTGGCCAACACTGACCCACCCCCACTCTGACCACACTGAAAATAAGGAGCACTGGCTCACTGTCACCTCTCCCTGGGCAGCAGTCACCACTCCCCATTCAGGGTCCCTTCACACGTGCCACTTGTGCCAAAGCAGAAGGCCCACAAAGGTGGCTCAAGCCTAGATTCAGTTCCTCCCACCAGCCTACAATTTTGTGCTGATCTGGCAGCTTGCCACACAGGCTTGGACCATAGGGAACTGGGGCAGACACTGCAGACAGCTGCATCTCAGGACAGGCTCAGGGTGGGTCTTGCAGGCCTGGCTTGCATGGACAGGGTGCTCAGGTGCTGTGGGCCAGGTGGGACCCATGCAGGTAAGGCAGAGCAAGGGAATACTATGGGTCTTAGACCCGGAGCCTGTGGGTTTGCCCCTGCATGTACACAAGGAAGTGCCCTGCACCCACCCACAGTCTCTGTGCTTGGTAGTGACAAACAAAGATGGTATAACTGTTAATGAGAAATTAATGCAATTTTTTTTCATTCCTAGCAACAAGAGGCACCATGGGGCCCAATCCCTTCTGTGAAGAGCTGTGACAGAGGATGGGAGAGCAGTGACTGAGATTGTCTCTAATAACCTCATAGCTGTGGCATGCCAAGAGCCTGGGAATGTTTCTGTGCAAGGGCACAGGATGCTTAGCTACTGTGGCAATGCCTTGCATGAGCAGGCTCTGTTCAAGAGTCCTATTAGCTCTGACCTTCATCTCAGGTACACAGCTCCAGGAAAAGAAGGAATTCTTATGCTAGACAACCACACTGTTTCACCAGCTCTGCTTTCCAGGTTCCTGCCTGCCTTATAGTAAATTTTAACAATGGGCTTTCTTGAGAGCTATGAAAAGCCCTATCATTGCACTTTCCAACTATGGATTGCAACTACAGAAAAACTACATAGGATGTCCTAATTTCTGAAACTTTCCTGAATATAAAGAATTGCATAGTCTTTAATCTGATAATGAGACATATATAAAGATTGCTGGCATAAGTCTTTAGAGCTGCATCTCCATCAGAGAGCAGAGCTCCACCTGATCCCAGCTTAATCTTCAAGGTCTGTGTTTTTGAATCTTTATTTTCCAATCCCCCTTCACCTCTCACCAAACCAGAGAGTTTGGTTGCACCCACCCAAGTTCCCAGGGGTGGACATGGCTTTGATAAACTTTGTTACAATTATAAAAAACTGGTCATCTATTAAAGGACTCTAAGATTAAAAAAAAAAGGTGGGGCTGCAAAAACAGCCCAATCAGAAATATCCAATCTGTCATAAGGGATTTCATTGGACTAATCAATGCAGATCTAAAACAGATATGTCAGTAAAACTAATTATGGGTCACCTCCTGACCCAAGGCCAAAGGAAGAGGAACCCTTCTCATCTGCAGATGCAAATGTCTCCTTTACATATGTTTACAGTTCAAACAGAAGCTCCTTCCACAAATCCTTTCTTGCTACTAGAGGGAGCACAGGGTTAGATTTGCTTACTACTGAGGATGCTCAAATATGTCTACCTGGGGAAGTTTATAAAATCCTTACCCAAACTCAAGGGCCTCTACCTAAAGGTAACTGTGGCTTAATTTTGCCCCACTCTCACAGTGCTAAAGAAGGAAAATCTATAATTCCAGAAGTGATCATTTCTGATTACAATGGTGTAGTATACATTTAAGTTTGTCTCATATGCCTTTAATTCTCCCTAAAGGATCTTCCATATTTCAATTAATTGTCATTCCTTATATTACTGCCCAACAACCCCTAAATGAAAGAGGAAATACAGAATTTGGTTAAAGTAGTATAGAAGTATGTTTACCTTTTACTGAAAATAGATGAAGATTAACCTCTTTTTTAAATGAGCAGTCAATCACAGGGTTATTGGACACCAGTGCTGATGTAACAATTATACCTGTCTCAATGTGGCCTCATGCATGGCCCTTTCAGAGGGCCATCCCAGTGTGGGGCATCAGAGGTAATAATAAACAGGTGTCTAAAAGCTCTCTATGTTTGTAATGCTTCACCCCTCCAACCCACAAGTTATTACTCACATTCAAATGTGCATTATGGCTATTCACTTTCCTATAAGGGGCAAAGACATCTTACACAAGTTACAAATGCCTATGGAGTTGTCTTTTTTATAGGGGTCTGTGGAAATGACCACCTTGCCATTAAAGTGAAAGGTCACCACTCCTGTCTGGGTAGAAGAGTGGCCATTGGCTAAGGAGAAGGTGGCAGCTGCAGAGGCTCTCATTCAAGATCAGTTAAAATTGGGACATATTGAACCTTCTAACAGACCATGGAATACACCCATTTTTATCATAAACAAGAAATCAGGGAAATGGAGATTATTGCAAGATTTAAGAGAAATTAATAAATATGTACAACATATGGGTCCACTTCAATGTGGATTGATTGCCTAATCCCAATTTAATTCCTCAAGATTTTTCTTTATATGTAATAGACTTAACAGACTTTTATTTTTACTATTCTGCTCTTTCCTGATGATTGAGAAAAATTTGCCTTCACAGTTCCTGTTTTCATTCATCATAAGCCTGCTGATAAATATCAGTGGTAAGTTCTTCCTCAAGGTATGTTCAGTAGACGCACATTATATCAACATTTTGTGAATAATGCTCTTCAGTGTTTCTGACAATTATTGCCACATATTCATGTTTATCATTACATGGATGATATTTTGATTTCTGGGCCAATACTTACAGAACACACTTTAACTAAATTATGACACATTCTATTACAATCTGGCCTCTATGTGGCCACAGAAAAAATTCAATGACAACTCCCTATTAACTAATTAGGACATAAAATACTCCAATTTTACTCCATTCTTCATATTCCAAAATTAACTCTTTCTCCCAAATTTTTCTTAGTTTATTTACAACAGCTATTAAGACATTTTAATTGGACTCCACCATATATTTCTTTAACTACTGATATGTTGTCACCTCTTTTTTTAGCTGTTGAGAAAACAACATAATCCCACCAGTTTTTTTTTTCAGTTAACTTCCTCACTCACTGCCACTTTTCAGAATGTTAATGAGAAGTTATTTACAGTTCTTGTAGACTCTCAACACTCAATTTTCTTTTATCTCTAATAATCTTTACAGGAAAGCCTTATGCCTTTACTTCAGTTGTTGCCATTTACCATCAAATATTGTATGTAGTACAATGGTCATATTCTCCTCAATTTTCAGAGAAAAAAGTTCTCCCTTATGCTTATATGTGTTCAAATGATCTCAGAATGTTGTCATTATATTTTATCTCATAGGAACAGATATATTCATGTTCTATATCTTACTTATAGAAAGACTTAACATTTAGAGTATTTACAATTTACTTCATATTCTCAAGCTGTCTTAACTAAATTTTTAGCTCCTATTGCTTTCCATGCACCTCAGGATGAATGCCTTTCCTTGTGTCAAGTCTCTCATGCTCCTTATATAATCTCCTGCATTCCATTTTACAGTGGAATTACTATCTATACTGATGGAGGAAAACAACAAGATTATTATGTATATTCACTGATAAAAAATGGACTGATTATTACACATTGCCTCAAGTTTCTCCTCAGTGAGCAAAATTAGCTGCAATTATTTTGGCTCTTCATTTGTTTCCCACAACATTAAACATTATTACAGATTCTCAGTATATAACCAAACTTATACCTCATATTTTCTCTGTAATTTGGTCACCTCATTTGGACTCTAATTTGTTATCCCTGATTATTACTCTTCAATGCCTTTTACAGGATTATACAGCTCCAGTATTTCTTCCTCATATATGTGGCCATGCTAAGATTTCTGGACAACTCACTGAAGAAAATGCTCATACTGATGCTGCTATAAAATCAATTTATCCCCTCTTTTCAGATGCCATGGTATCACACACTTTTTTCATCAAAATGTTTATTTTTTAATAAAATCCTTTTCTATTTCCTCTCGACAGGCCCATATCATTGTTAATAATTGCTCTCATTTTAAACACTTTTGTTTCCCCACTTGGGAAACGGTAAGCCCTTGAGGTTTATATTACAATGCCCTTTTGCAGATAAATATAACTCATTTTCCTCCTTTTCACCCCTATTTCTTTTTACATGTTACCACAGATACATCCCCAGGTCT
Organism: Sciurus vulgaris; assembly: GCF_902686455.1. Lineage (NCBI taxonomy): Eukaryota > Metazoa > Chordata > Mammalia > Rodentia > Sciuridae > Sciurus > Sciurus vulgaris. The sequence continues at coordinate 2,149,540 of NW_027632793.1, read as the reverse complement.
TATATGGGCCAGTGAACATTGTTCAGAGATGGTCTCAGCCTGTATCTCTCATGTGCTCCTTTGCACAGCCACCATAGGCAAAACTCATCATTTTAAAACTGAGAATGCCCCTACTTATACTTCTAGTTACTTTGCTACATTTTGTAATCAATGGAATATAAATCTAACCCATGGAATTCCTCACAATCCTACTGGGCAGGCTTTAGTAGAGTGTGCACATCACACATTTAAAATGTGCCTTTAAAAAAAAATGGGAACATAGCCTTGCTCATGTTAATAATGCTCCCAATATGGCCTTGTTCACAAGAAATGATCCTAATGTACAGTATGAAGATAATACACATCATTGGTCCTCTGTCTTGGACAGGTACTTTCCTCTAAGAAACCCCTACCAAAGATTTAGGAAAAATATCAAGTTCCACCATAACCAATATGGCAGAACCCTGCACCTTTAATTACATGGGGAAGGGGATATGCTGCTGTTATTACTTCCAAGGGTTGTTCTGTCTGAATTCCTGCCAGATGTGTGAGATCCATCCATCATCATGAGTTGGCATCAAGGACTTCCCAAACTGATTCCCAAATTCTATTTGACCCTGGATGAGGAGGACTCTAATTCAAAGAAGGAAGTCCAATAAGAACAAGAGGTCCAAGAAACCCTCAGTCTTCTAATCATTTAGTGGTTTGGGAGGATATAAAGATTTTAACATCTACTCAATATTTGCTAGCCCAGATGGATTTAGAATGTACCCTGGGAAATTTGACTACAGTTCTGTTTGCCAAACTTACCCAGAATTCCACAACTAAGCTGACTATTATTGTGTTATTTCTGTGTTATTGTATCCTTGTTGGTGGTGACCCAGTACTTAGCAAAAATTGTTAATTCTTTTGAAATTTGTATCATCAATCTGTTCTTGGTAATATGGCAGCTATTGATTATTTTCTGATTTTACATCATAAGGGATGCCAGAATTTAAAATATATGTTGCTTCCATTTAACTAACAATAGTAACCCCACTTAAAGGGAATTGGATCATTGTAAAGACATTGTAAAGAAGGTGCAACAAGATGATGGAAGATGGGATTAGTTAGATTGGTTAACCTCATGGCTACCAAATTTTACATAGATCAAAGAGCTTTTCATTGGAGAATGTTTATTGATATTTGCCTTATTATACTGTGCATGTTTTTGCCAATGATTGTCTTGCTTTCTTTCTCCACCTTTCTTGAACAGAAGACTAGTCATGTCTATTCTAAAGGCCATACAAACAAAAAAGGGGAGCTGTAGGGATTTCATATCAGTCAAAGTACAGAGGAGCAAATGTCTTTCAGTTGAGCAAATGCCTCAGGACACAATAGGTGCTCTGTTTGAATGACTTAGAAATACTCTGCAACTCTTTGGTCCTTGAGGCCTGGAGACACTATCTTATTATAATAACCTTTGGTCCTAGTGGACTCTGAGAAGCAAGCAAGTTATGTGATCTTGACATGAACAAAGATAACTGTACTATGTAACCTAGTGTAACTTGATATGACCCTGGAATTGATAATAAACTGTACTGGCTTTCCCACAAGAGCCACTTCTTGCTCTTCACCATCCTGTATACTTGACTCTTTATTAGCTATCCCCTTAACCCTTATAGCTGGACCCCAATTAAAATTTACAAACCACCCTGCACATGTCAAAGCAGAAAAGGAAAAGTGGGAAAACTGAGGCAACCAAGTGGAGCAGATGGACTAGGAACTACATCTGACCCTAGTCTCACCTTTGCCCCCTTCTCTCACTTTGATAGAAATGAGACAAGGGTTAAATGCAGCAAAAAGGAGCCCTGTTCTTTGAGAACATATTGAGGGCCCCTAAGGGGCACTGGCTAACAGAGAGAGCACAGTAGTGCCCTTTCCAAGACCCTGGTGTCCTGAAGATATATGAATGTGATTGGACATGGGGAGAGGCTATTTTTATTTTCTGTTGCCAGCCACATGGGTTTCTTCAATCTAGACAGATTATATGAAAACCTAGAGGGGAAAATAAGCAATACCTACTAAGAATTGAGCACCACTGTGCCCAGTCTTTCACAGTAGCACCACCTTACCCATGATGACAGATGAATGTCATTGATACAGATGGGAACACTGAGACTTACAGAGCCAAAGTATCTTTCCCAAAGTCAGGGTCTCAAATCCTGTACTCTTCACCACTAACCATCTCTGCTTTTCTCAGAGATGGGGTGTGGAAAGATGTACAAGGGGAGCAGATTGGGGCTTGGAGAAATTAGCTCTGTTCTTTAAAATAGAAAAAAATTTTCAAATTACTGGCAGGTAGGAGAAAGTTTTGTGGCAACTGGCTTGGAAATTGGAAAACCACATCAATATATGATAAGTTATAAGAGATCAATGACATCACTGCCATTAGAAAGAAATGTCTGGAGACACCTCTGGGAAAATTTTGTTCCACAATCATCCTGGGAAAGTAAAGTTCTATTATTGTCTCCATTCTTCATTCAAAAAAAACAAAGCCAGGAAATTTTAAAATATGCAAACCAACTATGTTGAAACCAGAATGAGAATCCAGATCTCCAGGGTTCTGCTCTAAAATATTTCTCTCACCTGGCTATGTTGCCTTTTACAAGACCCATCAGATTACTATCCTGAGGAGTGTTTATACTACAGCTATTGTCCAAAAAATAAAAAGAAAGAAAATATTAGAAAATCCCTTTATAATACTGGGAAGAGGAGCTAGCCAGGGCTGGAATATTTTTATCCAAAAAATAATCTTTCATCTTAATTTTATCCTGCTGAATATTGCTTCAAAAAGTGAACGTCATATATATATATATATATATATATATAATGTCTATATATATATATATATACATATATAGAGAGAGAGACATTGTAAGAAAAAGTATTATGGGGTCTTTTTGGCACTTATTCAAACTACATTTTATTGACTATGGTGATATGTAAGGCATTCTCTAGCTTTTAAAAATTGGTAATTTTTGTGATTTTACTCATTCTATATATTCAATTCCGTTTTTAAAAACAGTGAATATTCTGATCTTCAGGACTCCTGACCCAAAAGGAACCAGCCCTAAAAACCCTGCACCAAGTAGAGGAAAAATCTATTTCATGTTGGCTTAGGAACAGACTTTCTTACAATACACCCAGAAAGCAAGAAATTAATACAAGAAACAATAAATGGAATGGATTCAAACTAAAAAACTCTTTCTCAGCACAGGAAACAAGAATGTGAAAAGATATCCTATGGAATGGGAGAAAATCATTTCCACAGGGACTTCAGATAGAGCACTAATCTCCTAAATTTATGAAGAACTTAAAAAGTTTTACAACAAAAACACAATGAACTCAATAAATAATTGGTCTAAGGAACTGGACAGACACTTCACAGAAGAGGCCATACAGGTGATTAACAAATATATGAAACAGTGTTCATCATCTCTAGTAACTAGAGAAATGCAAATATTTTATCCCACTCCAATTAGAATGGCTATTGTCAAGAACACAAGCAGTATGTGTTGGCGTGGATGTGGAGGAAAAGGCACACTCATATGTTGCTGGTGGAGTTGCAAATTGGTGCAGTTGTTCTGGAAAGTAGTATGGAGATTCCTCAGAAAACTTGGAATGGGCCCACATTTTGACCCAGCTATCCACTCCTCAGTTTATACCCAAAGGATTTAAGATCAGCATACTACAGTGGCACAGCCACAGCAATGTTTATAGCTGCTCTATTCACAATACTTAGATTGAGAAACCATGAGATAGAGGGCTGTGACTCCATGAACACTGAGCCATTTTTCATTCAAAAATGAGCTGTGGTTGTCTCCTACTTTCAAGAATAAGAAGTTGAGAATAATAAACTTAGGAGAGGATTTGCAAATAATTGATAACATGGTATTACAATGATCACTCAACTCTAATATTTTCCCACATGTTACAATGTAGAGCCCAGGTATTCCTGTTATAGTCCATGAATCATCCAACCCACCTGGAAGTAGAACTGAATGCACATTCTCAGCCTTGACATGGACCTACCGAATCCAGTCTGTACTTTAACATCTCCAAGCAATTCCTTTGTAAGTTAAAATTTGATAGATACTAAGTAATGCCTTCATGACTGTTAGAAAATTTTTATAAGCATGATAAACATCAATCTCCTGTGTCCTTTTTCCCTCTCTGTCTTAATTCCTCTTATGGCTCATGAGAGAAAAAGAAAATTTTTTTCTAAATGATAGATGTATAAATTTATCTTTAAGGAAAAACATGCAGCTTTCTAAAATATTAATAGAGCCACCTATTTGTAAATTAATACATTCTGTTCCATCATTCCAGATGTGGAAGAACTATAAGAACATTAATTGTTCACAAAACATACCACTTCTGGTAACTTTAAGAGAATATGTGACTATTATGTTCACAGAATTGAATATTTAGGACTTAATGGGCTGAAAAACAAAATCATCTTTATAAAACTCTAGAAAATAACCTGGAAAATATTAATATTTATATTAGTAGCTTTCCTTCAATAAAAAGTAGATGAACAACTCCTATAGAAATAAGCAAAGAAGATGAACAGGCAACTCTCAAAAATAAAAAGGGAAATAAATGTTTGAAAAAGGCATAAAGAAATTGACCCCTTCAAAAATGAAAAGAAAAGTCATAATGGTCTTTCTTCATATATCACTGAATAGAATCTAAGAAGTTAACCTAGAGAGAAAATGCCAATCACAAATTGGCCCTGACATGTTCTTGACTTACACAACAGAAAGAAATTTTAGGGCATATCAGAAGAAACACAAAGATTTATTCAGGAAAACAAGGAGATGATTTAGAAATGTAAATAAAAGAGCTGGATATACACTCAATGGGAGAAGGGTGCAGGTACTTGAGACTGAGACTCACTTTAGGGGTAATGGGCTCATCTTTTTAAAAGAAATTTTGTAGATAGTGAACATGAGATGTGGCAAGGGGTTGAGGGTATATCTATCTGTTGAGTTCAACACTTAATCATGGAGCATGGGGTCCATTACAGTTGCCTGCTTCTCTCAGGGTCTCTATGTTGATATCATCCAGTCAACATATAATGTGTAGAATATACTGATGAGTCTCTAATGATATTTCCCCTTTACTTTATTTAGTCTAAAGGAAACATCATGAAAACTAGCAACAAATATGAACATTAATTTGACTCATAATACTCTAAGATTCAAGTTATTTTAAACTATTTCTGGAGGAGAATAGTCTTGGGGAGGAAAGGTGAGGATGCTCATAACAGTGTCTCAGATTTAAATTTGCAATTTCTTTATTAGTTTCCCTTCTACCTATTCTTGTTTATTCTGTCTCTACTTCAAGGGGCATCGAATCATGTTTTTGTGTTCTTATAAAATTTCAAATATGAATATATATTTTATAGTAAATTGTTTTCATAAAAAAGCAGGTGGTAATGAGTTCAATAAGTCACTTGTTATCTAACTCATTAAGAAATGTCCCTAATGAATTCCCAGTACTTTCTCTGAGAAAAATAATCCCCAATACCATTAGAAGGCAAGTTACAATATAAATGTGTCCAAAAAAGGAATATTGTGCATCTTCCATGTGCAAACAAAGGTCCCCATTCCCCATCCTTGGGGGTGTGTTCCTTACACCTGGACCTGTGGACCTCTCCTGATGAGAACTCTCCCCTTCAGAGGCTTCAGTGTTTCACTTTCAGATTCCTGCCAATATCCAATTTCAGGCTTACCATCAGCACAAACCCAAACTGTTGAACAGAAACTCTAGGGGAAGAACCAGCAGGCTATGGTTTAGTAAGTATTCCAGGTGATTCCATAGCAACTTAAGTTTGATCACCATTGGTGGAAAGAAATTGCTTTCATTCTAAATTTTTAGGAAGTGTTTATCAGACTCTTTTTTCCAGCCCTGGGGCCAGGCAAGAGAGAAACAATTACAGTAATTATATGACAAGCAATAATACTTCCTGGAACATAGGAGGAATCTTCAGTTTTGAGGAACCATGAATAATGTTCCAGGAAATTAATGTCTAAAGTGAGACCTAGAGAATAAATAAGAGGGAATCAACAGCCAGGACAAAGGGTGTTCCTGTTGAAGGGAATGCTACATGCAAAGCAGAGTTTTAATTTTAACATAAAAAACAGAGTACCATGAAGGTTTTTATACAGGGGATTACCCCATACAAAATATTTTTAGAAGCATCATTCAGACAATGCACAGGGTTGTGGCTATGCATGAGTGGAAACCAGAAGAGCTACTAGGAGGTAACTGCTGAAGTTTAATT
>NW_027632793.1:1577933-1625369 GCF_902686455.1 Sciurus vulgaris | reverse complement strand
TCGAAGAAAGAAGATACTGAAAGATTCTCTTAAGGAGGATGTTGGTCCCTTCAATTGATAGATAAGTGTTGCTATGAACTTCAGTGGCAGAGTCATGAGAGAAGCAGGTTTGGAGGCAAAATTGTCAGGAAACCCAGTTTTAGTCATTATATATTTCAAAAATTCAAATGGATATTTAAGAGGGTTTCCATTTAGACTTCAAATAGTAGGTTCATGTAGAAAAAATAAATTTGGAAGCAATTTTTATATGAATTTAGTTTAAGGTCATACAGACTGAAGGTGCACAAAACAAAGGCCAGGCAGCAAAGAGAAGAGGCCCAGTGACTTTGTAGGCCTGCATTAGCAGAGGGCACCAGATTGAATAAGAGTAGGGTACATACAGAGACATCACAGGCCAATGATCTTCATAGCATTAATTATTATTCTCTTAACCCTGTTTATCTCTTTTGAAATACTGCATAGATACTTTCAGAATCATCATTTAGCTCAAATAAAAAAAAAACCTAGAATAGAGGTGACTTGTGATTTCTCTTACTACATCTTCCCATTATGTTTGTGTCCAAATGACTCGACTCCATCAATCATTCATCCCATGGACTATTCTTAATTTCTATTGAAATATCATTTAGCAGTCCTTGTTCTTTCTTTCTATTCTCCCTGATATGTAATTTAGAATTTACCTCGCTCCATAAAGAGTCTTAAATCTTTCATTTCCAGTACATTCATCTCTACCAAAAAAAAAAAAAAATCCTAATTATCCCCAATGGTTTTATAATAATAACTTGCTGATTCATCCTTATCTTCATGACTGATGATCACTTCAAAATGACTTCACTTCCCTTCTTTATCTTCCCTTGACCACTGTTCCATTGTTTTCTCATTGTTGACTGTCATATTAAAATAGTCATGATTTTTTGTGAAATATTCTTTCATTTTCAGATCCCTTCTACTGCTCCCACTTTAATGAAGATTCTTTTACCTCAGTTTCTATTTTCCTTATGACAATCTTCACACCTGTGCTTGGCAGTCACTGGTAGTAACAGCTGAAGAAGTTGCAGCCTAGAGTGTGCTGTCATGCACCACATTGTTTTATTCTTCTCCACACATGCTTCCAACTCTCAAATCCCTCAATACAAAGGACTCCCATCAGTAGCAGCATTTTCCACACACAGTTCCTTACCGGCTAGATCACTGACTAAATCACAATGGTACAACTTGACTTCCCCAGAAATTATTTTAATCTATATTTAAATCATTTTGAGTATTTCAAAAGATGCATAAATATCCTAGAAAATTGGAACTGAAAATGTTTATTCTAGATCTTACTCATAGATTTTATATTTCCATGTTTTTAGCTTATGCTTTGATTTCATCTACGTTCAACATTTCCTTATACACTAGAAATATTATCAAAAATATTTCCTGAATATTTTCCAGGAAGCAAAGCATACCATACTCTAGAATACTTAGGGTACTACTTATTAAAGTGGCTTGAGTAATAAAGAAACTTAAAATGTTATTTCTATTGCTTTTTTCACATAGGGTTACTTTGCATTTATTTAACTAAATATTGAATTAACAATGGAAGCATCCACATGACATATTCAAGGTGGTGTTTTGGGGAAACTAGCTTTATAAAATAGTCTAGATAATGTGGCTGCATGACATGGTCAAATGACAGGAGACTTACTCTTTTTGGCAAATGAAATATTTCATCATGTTAGCAATATAAAAACTCTGAAGACTTCTGCTCACAGAAATCTAACATTGTTTAGTTCATGTTCTGAGCCTGTTTAATTACAGAAATCCTTCCTCAAAAATTTATACTTACTGGCTTTCTCAAAATAGTAAAACCACCTTCACCAATGCTAGTTAAGGTTGTAAATAAATTAAGGTTTGCTTATGTGAATTTTGTTAATTCTAAATTGTGTTCTATCATGTTTAGCATGTACAATATATTCAATTTGGATTAGTTATTAACATCTTTAAACCTAATCCCTTCCAGGCAAAAATATTGTACAGAATATATGAAATAATAAATCAAGTAAATGACTAAAATCCTCAGACTTAATTTTTAAATATCCTGTTATATATTGTATTTTTAAGAATAACAGGACAGATGCTACTAATTGGTCCATTATTTTCACAAATACACATAAATATATGTTGTATTATATTCATTATTACACAGTGAAATATTTAATTTTGAATTCATACATTAAAATTTCACTACATTTTACAAAACGTGGAATGAATATACAAAAGATTCTTAATATTTCAATTACCAATTTCATCAGTATATAAATTTTTAAAAATTATATTTATATTACATATATAATATAAATTATGTATATATACATACACACACACACACATATATTTTGTGGTGATACTGGTGATTGAAACCAGGGGTGCTTAATCACTGAGCCATATCTCCAGAATTCTTTAATTTTGAGATAGTGTCTTGCTACATTACTTAGGATCTTACTAAGTTGCTGAGGGTAGCCTGAAATGTTTGATCCTCCTGCCTCAGCCTCCTGAGCCATTTGAATTACAGGTATGTGCCACAGAAATAATATATTTTAAAAATTAAAATTTCTGCCTATATGTATTAATATGATCCATTTAGACTTTTGAAAAATTTACAAATGAGTATGTGTAACTAGATTCTCACATAGTTTCAGATACAAGAATAGATGTACACTCTCCTTCAGGAGTAAAATCAAAAGAATGGGTATTAAGGAAGAGTGTGAATTATTTAAGTGAGAAAAGAATAGAGGGACATTTTAGATACAGGAATTTGCATGTGTAATTTCATTGAAGCATGAAACAGCATTATGAGTTCAGGGAACTAAATTTAATTTCATATTGCTGGTATAAGGGATTGTCCTCATATCCACCATTTTGGAGCTTAAATGGACCATTCCATATGTGAAATTATGTGGGTATCTGGGCGAAGTTAAGAATATCACTCTATTATAGGTTTTGGAGAACAATTAATGAATTTGTATGGAATTCCTATTGATCAATTTACATTTTATGTGATTCGGGGTGTAGGAAGGTAATTAGAGGTGAATACTACAATAGTTTAAATTAAAGCTGTGTATACAGTGATGAGAAGGAGAGGATAAAGTATGAGTACGTAAAGTTGAAGAGTCATAGCTTGGTTGTTGCTTGGATTTAAATCATCATAAAATAAATTTATGTAAGATTCTCAGGATTCCAATTTACTCAGGTTTTTGGTGAATTTTACCTAAATAGAAAGCCTTTTGGAAGCACAGGAGGAGAAAAGTCATCATCCAAGAAAATTGTCAATAATTAGTAGAGAGCTCCACATTGGTGCTACTGCTTAATTGAAGTGAGTTCTAGAAAACCATAGAAAATCAATGCCAGTGATTCAAGTTGAGTGGAATCTAGTGTAATAATTCACAAGGGGAAAAATTAGCAAGTTATTGGAAGAAGGTCAAGAACACAAATGTATAAGTTAGCATTTCAGGATCAGTTAACTTAGGTAGGGACCAAGAGAAAGAGCAGAATATGGCATAAGAGAGGAATCAATCTAGAAGTGATTCGACACACATGAATTCATTTGTGGCTAAGTAAAAATGCATGATAACATATAAAGAAGTTAATTCATCCACATCTCAGAGAAATATTAATTAGATCTCTGAGACCTATTAGCATTGCTTCATGTTTCTGTTTATAAAAGAAAAATCTCCTCTATTTTATGCTGCAGTGTTATGAAAACAGCAAGATAAGTTTCTTTTTATAAAAGAAGTTAACTAATCATTCTAGACAAATGCAAATTTTTTGCCATGGCATAATTAAGACATATACAAAACCAGCATATTCATTCTTGGCAATGAGTGGTGGATACTGTTTAAACTGGTGAAGTCTATCTCACTGTTTGGAGCTACTGCATATCACTTCAAGGCTCTCAAAGTGACATCCATCACTGTGCTCTATAAAATAAAAGGTGGACCACTTTTCTGTGGTAATAACTATATAATATCTCTTCAAAGCCTTAAGCCAGAGGTAAGCTATGGCAATTCCTACCCCCTCTTGTCAGTCTTGAACTCTATAAATCAGACCTAGATCATTCTAGAGAAGACTGTTATAATTTACACTACCTTCAAAATTGTGGTGTGGAAAGAAACCAAATCTCTCTCTCTCTCTCTCTCTCATATAGTGGTGATTTGTACATGGAAACTTCTGTTTTCCTTTGATGTATGACATTTTATTTTCTTGTGTTGAAACTGAAGCGATGATTGGTTGGCAAGGATACAACCATTTCTCCCCTGATTCTCCGCCCTACCATTTTACAACCTAGATTGTTACTGACTATAAACAATATTTGAGATAACTCACTACCTTTCTTGATTGTTAGCCTGAGAACTTCCACTACTTAAGAATAGCTTCCCCACCATTTGCACCCTCTCCCTCTCTCCCTCCTCCTCATTATTCCCCTTCCCGTCTCCATGACACTCTGCTCTTCTTCATAAAATCTCTTACGTGAGTTCCTGCATCCAGAGTGATTTTCTGGATGCTTTCAGAAACTAGTTTTCTACAGCACTTAGTTTTCTTTTATATATATTTTTTTATTATTTAATAAAATTTGATACAGAAACACCCAAACATCCACAATTTAGAGATTTATTTTTCTCCAAATTATCAAAGCAATTAAATATAATTTTATTACATTGTTGTCAATTACATTAATATAACTACTAGTTTGATTGTGTTCTGTTTCTTGAGCATGACTACAGAATAATATAGCATACACAATGATTGACCTCATAATAAATGTTGATAATTAAGCAGGGTATATAAATTAAGTCATAAAGCTAATTCCAAAATTCTGTACCAACATGTAAACTATGATTCCAGATTTTAAAACCATGTCTAAAGTAAATAACCTGCTATTTTCAAAACTTAATTCACTGTAACTCATTTGTAATTTCTATCCTGTGCAAATGCAACATACAAATACTTACATGGAAGAATTAAGTAATGGTCCTGATTAAAGAATTAAACTGTTTTGAACATTAAGAAACCATCAAAGTCAAATGAACAAATCAGTTTCTTCAAATAGCAAAGTGATATGCTTCTTTACCTTACCAAAAAAAAAGAATAAACATTTTTGTTTGCACAAAATTATTTCTGAATATTTCTCCTATACTAAAAAATTCTGTTGTCATCAGGCAAAATGAAGTAGTAAGTTATTCCCATAGTAGATATTGCTGATGATTTTCTCTCCAGAATTGACTTTCCCTTAACCAATTCTAATGTACCTCAACTTTAATGTGAGGTCTTTAAGGGTCCAGAAAAATTTGTCATAGACTGGAACTTGTGTAGTCACTTAGATCCCATTGAAAGTTTCAGTGTTGAGCATGATGTCTAATTGAAAAGATTGAACCTCAGAATCTTTGTAGTGAAAGCAAAAAGAAAAGCAGAGAAAACACTATACATTTCTGAACACTATGGTGTGCATTAACCAAAACCAAACTTATCCACATATTTGGATGATGTGTTCTAACTCAGAAATCAGTATTTTTATGTTTTAGTTAGTAGAAGTAGTATATTATCCTTCTTATAGGCAAGGACATCTTGAATTCATCCAGAACCGGTCTGGCTGTTTTGTAGTTCCTCTGACCTAAAGGTGCAAGAATTGAGATCAGAGACTCCAAGAGATGTGGGCACATTAGAAACACAGAGAAAGTGGTTAGAGCCAGCATCAGTGGCACCCCCCTATAATTTAACCCATTGAAGAAGCAGAGGCAAGGGCATCACAAAGTTCAAAATCAGTCTCCATAACTTAGTGAGGCTGTAAGTAAATTAACTCTCTAATTTATGCTGGCTCAAAATAGAATATAAAAAGCACTGGGGATGTGGCTCAGTGGATAAGTACAACTGGTTAAATCCCCAGGATTAGGAATAAATAGATAAATGATAGATAAATAGGTGGATAGATAGATAGATGGATAGAAAGTTAGATAGATAAAGTGGCTTGAATCCAGAGGAAGGGAGGAAATTGATACAGAAAAGTTTTCAACACAAGCAGAAGGAGGCTTATTTCAAAAATATGGAAGGTGTGTGCTTAGCTAATCCTCAGAATGTAAAAAATAAGAAAGCATTGATTTTTACTTCAAACACATAAATAAATTTATCTAGTTTTATCACTGATATTATAGGTGCTAATAATATATAACTCAGTGAAATAAAGACTTTATGGATGGTTAAACTGATAAGTTGCTCACACAAAAATACATATACACAATAACCTTTCATTATGTTATAAATTTTTAGGACAAAATTATTGGTTTAGCTCCAAATTGGACTTCAACACTAGACTGCATTATGTTTGTACTTTATGTAAATTCATGAGACTCTGATTTGAGAATATTCCCTATTTCATAATATCATAAATAATAACAACTGAATATTTATCCTCCGGCCTCACTCTCCCAAGGCTGGGATTGTAGGCAGGCATTACTGCTCCCAGGTCATTTAATTTTTTTAAATTTATTTACTCTTATTTTTTCTTCTTAGATATACATGACAGTAGAGTATATATTGACATATTATACATATATGGAATATAACTTATTCATATCCCATGGTTGCACATGATGTGGATTTTCATTGGTGGTGCATTCATGTATAAACATAAGAAATTTCTATGTGATTTATTCTACTGTGTTTCCTTTTCCAGCTTCTTTAATTTTAACCACATGAAATATTTGTGTCATATGATAAGATAATGTATCTAGTTATACCCCTTCACCTATGATTCTTGTACTCTGTACTTTCTAAAATTATAGAAATGTAGTTATTTAAATTAAATTCAAGTGGAAATAAAAAATGCAATTCCTCAGTTGCACTATCCCATAACTTTAGTGCTGAGTAGATCAATTTGGTCAGTGAACACTGTATTCACACATATATAGAATGTTTCTTCCATCAATAAACATATAATGTAGTGTTCTTGTTCACTTATGCTTGAAATAAATACAAGTAGCATTATTTCAAATTATCATCCATTGTTTTCATTCATTCCAAAACAAAAATGATGCTTAAGGTCCTAATAATTGCTTGAACTTGGAATTAACAAACAAGTTCCTTCCCTCTTGCAGCTTATGTTTACTGGATAAGAGAGAAATTAGTGAACACACACAAAATGTTTTACAGTAAGAAGTGCATTGAAAAACTAAATTAGATAAAGTGATAGAAGTGTCTGAGAAAGGTGTATTAGGCCAGGGTGAATAATCTGAAAAAATATCTTGGATAGGGGACTGAATGAAGGCAGAGGGTTCTATCAATACCAATACCAATACTGTCAATGTGTTGAGAGCATTCCATATGGATGGAGTAATACAAATATGCTGATAAAAAAAAATACTCCTTAGCTGTGTGTGGTGGCACATGAATGCAATACCAGCAGCTTGGGAGGCTGAGCCAGGACCATTACAGATTCAAGACCCTAAGCAAATAAGAGAGACATTTTCTCAAAATTTTAAAAAGTTGGGATGGTTGGAATGTGTCTAAGTGTTTATGGATATGCTTCCTTGGATTTAATCCCTGTTACCAGAAAAATAAATATATAAATAAATACCACAGATACTCCTTAGTGTGGGTCAGGGGATAACCTCAGGGTAACTAGAAGCAAAGAGCAGTAACAGCAGTCAGAGTATGTCTATGTCTTGCCTTTACCTCTTCATCAGGATTTTGAAGTATATATTAAGATGTGATAGAAAGCAATGGAGAAATTCAGGGATGGTGTGCTCAGCATAATACAATTTAATATTAAAGAGCATTTATTTCAGCATAGTGAATAGAATGGGGTGGGCATAGCCAGTAATGCAAAGAGGGAAGACAACTGCCAGGGCAGGAGTTTAGATGAGAGGTGGTATATGGCAGGAGTTTAGATGAGAGGTGGGTATGTATGGTAGCAACGGGAGAGAAAGTTTGAATTTCCTATGAAGAATGAATTTTTTTTCTATATTATGTCTCTGCATCTTCTCCAGTCATTGAACATGAAGCCACTGTCAAAAGCTCACATTATGCTGCTATTATTTCTTTTGAGCTGTGAAGTCCTCTATCCTGATTAACAAATCATACAAAACCTATACTAATTCTCAGAGGTGTTAAATTATTTGAAAATAATTCCAAAGCCTATCATCACAGTTTAACAATCATTAATAGGTTTGTGAAAAAAGAATGGTCTTCATGTTATTTCTCATAAAATGTTTTCTCTAGTCTTCACATGCTTTATTTGATGACAAGTTTTCTTTGTCCATTATTAAATTAGTGCTCCTTGATTTTCTTGCTCCACAAATACAATGTTAGCTTGGATGCATCAATAGATGTATATTTTACTGTTTAGCTCTCATCTAATTTTCTTTTCTCATATCACACCACATACTGTTTGGTAAAAATGAATTGAATGAGAAATAATACAATAATAACTAAAGGAAAAACACTATGAGATATTTCATAAACAGGGCATTAGATTAAAGAAGCAGAGTCAGATGTTCTAAGAATGTTAAAATAATACTAGCATATTGCAACTCTATTATCCTATAGAGGAGAGAGAGGAGTATAGAAGGGAAATATTCTAACTGAACTTCTCCTTTGATATGTTTTCTCTTCAAGAGGGTGAATGTGCTATAAATATCTATAAAAATATTTTAGTATTATATGTAAATAAATTGAATAGATTAATTCACGACAGGAAGACTCTAAAACAATACTTTATCACCTTTTTGTTACACTTGTTATGAAAGCCTCTTCCAATATATATATATATATATATTATCCTTTAGAGCAGCTCTAAGGAAATTCCTTTCTATTTTCTACTAAACTACCACTCAACCCCTATGATTATGTTCTCATACAGCAGGTATTTTATGTATTAGTAAAATGGTTCCAGACAATAATAAATCCTACCAAAACTTTTTAATAACTTCAAATTTACTACTTCATTGAGGAAAATATTTGAGATAATATTATGAAGTGATTAGGAAACAGAACAAGGTTGACACTCTAAAAATTTCCACTTTGAAAGTTCAATGTTCAACTGGAATGTTCTGTTTATGAAATAAAAACCATGGAGTTTAACAAGTAAACAAGTACCTGGTAGAAAAGTATCAGATCATACAAAAGATTTTCATCCATAAACTGCTCTTTCATGTTACCAAAACTAAATAGTAACATTCCCTGAGTATAATTTTGGTGCTATTCTTAAATTGATAAGCCACCTAGATATTTTTACTATTTTCTATTTTATTACTGTTTTATATTGTTTTGTTTTCCATAGTATTTAATAATGTGGGATGTTGACTTCATTCAGTTGGTTAGATTCCATAAAAACTGGCTATGTATTTGTTATTTAAGAATAAACATAGCATGTGTGAGTCAATCACTCATTTTTAAGTGTTTATGATCTTATAATTTTTCATTTTAATATTATGTATCAGACAAATATAAGCCCAACAAGCAATAAGTATTTACTAAATGCCTTTCTAATATTGTTTCTGTGTTTCTCAAACTACACTCACATTTGAAATAACTTCTTTTTTTATACCCAACTCCTCCCTTTATGTGCATTTCCTGACTATATTCTTGCAAAGACAATTTTCTATTTCAGACTGTCTTCAGAGAATGTGGGAAAGATAAGTGCACTACATCCTTGTACTTCTCCACTGTTTAAACACAAAACCAATGCCTATGTATCTATCACTTCTATTCCTCCTAGTCGTATAAATGGGACATAAACTTTTTTATACAATGCCCATTATGTTATTACTCCAGTAATCCAGAACACAGACCAACACTTAATAGACTTCTTAAGGGATTCAACATCAATCCTCTTCTTTCATTCTGTAAAAATTTTATGTCCAAAATCTCCCTTTTGTCTCAAAATTAAATTAAGACACTTAAACTCTCTTTATTTGCAACACTGGTGTTCTCCATTGAATGCAAACGGATTGTCGCTTTGTCAAAGAAACTTATACATTAACTTTCTACTAGTTCTATTCATGTGGACTATGCTGTCATACACTGCTCCCAGGTCTGTGCTACTGATGTTTAATTTCCAACAAATATGAGCTTTCACTTTTAAATAATATTGAAATTACCTTCATGTAATTTAACCTCCTGTGAGTATTCTCTTCCATTACATCATTTCTGCACATGCTGAATGTCCTCCTTCCCTCACAAAACTTCTCAATGTTTTTACAAATATTCTCAGTATTATAAGTAAAACAATATTTGAGCCAAGAGACTCCAATGTGTGAGATGAACTAAGTATTTTACATATAATATCTTTGTTCATTCTTCTCCAGATTTTACATAATTACTCCTCTCTTTATATTTTATAAGAGGAAACTGAGGCTAAAAATTTTAATTGCTCAGGTTCACAGAGCTACAAATTGCTATATGTGTTCTAAGTTTTCTAGTGCAGTTCATCTAACATGTAATTTTTTTTGTTTTAGTCAAGCATTTTACTTGTACTTAATGTTAAATCTTTTTTTATACTCTATATATTCAAGGAAAGTTGCTCAATTTGAAAGTGAAGAAACTTATGGTGTCATATCAGTATGTTAGTCATCAGAGTAAGATGTGAAAAATATTATTTGAACAATTAAGTATATCAGCAGAAATAAATAGTAAGCAGAATAAATGCAGGGATATTTCAAAATTCAAAACTACATTGGTCAGAAATGTAACCAGACAGTTAAAAGAGCACAGAACAACATCAAAAGAGCACCATCATGGGACATGGATAATAATTGTCAACTGAACCTAGCATGGAAAATGCAGTGGAAAAGGCTAAGACTTGGAATTAAAGAATCCTAAACATAGGTTACTTTTCTGAAGAAATCTATTTTATTTGCAAGACACTGAATCTATAAGAGAATGATAGTTAAATCATTGCAGTGCTTGGTAATGTGCCAGAAAATAATATGGTAAAAATCATACATGTATTGCTATTGAAAGGTACTCAATTCACGTGAATACATTCTCATATAAAATTCTAAAGACAGCATCAAAACACCATCATAGATGTCTTCAAATGAATTGTTGGATAGAAAACCAGAAACTTTTGACAAACTACACAAAAATGTAATATTTTCCCTACATGCTTGAATTTCTCAATTACTGAGTTACATAAGATTAATTCAACATATATACAAAAAATTAGAACTATTGATTTTTTTTTTTGGTGGTGGGGAGATGGATTGATTTCTAAGAAGCAGTGGGATTAACAAGTACAGGCAAATTATATTGGAAAATACTTGTTTAATTCAAGACAATAATTATTCTACATTATCTACTAAAATGTCTTATTGGTAAAATTAAAGAGAATGTCTGCATATAATAAAGTAATGAAGGAGATTAGTCTCTGCAGCTACAAGTGAGGAACTAAGACATAATTGAACTATAAAATGATCATTTTTTTGTGTCATAGAGTAAACAGATTAGCTAATTCTTGCACTGAATAACTTGAGAGTCATTAAAACCTTAATCAAAAAGAAAAGGAAAAAAGAAAGAAAAAAGTGAGAAAAAAATGATGAGGACATGTGCATAAGAACCAAAGAACCGTTGGGTAAAAAAACACAAACAGTTATGAACGGGTCAAAAATATACTTCAAAAATTCAGCTACATTGAAGAGTGCAAAATTGTAAAATAAATATATATATTTTAGTGAACTGAAAAATATAATGAAAATATTTAGAATGGGTTTTAAGTTAATTAATTAAAAAAATTCTAAAAAAGACTCTAAGTTTGCCAGATACTTGTGGCAAAAATCATATCATCATTTCTTTCCCTTTTTATTATACAACAAAGAACACATCACATTTAAATATCCAAGGAAAAGTCTTTCAGTGGAATTTATTTAGGTGTAGACCTTGAGGATCAATTTTGATCAATTTTAGATCAGTTATCTATGCAAACTGGTTACTTTTCTTATTTTATTCCAGTTAAAAATTAATCAAAGAGCTCTTGATCCCTACATCAGAAGGTTAATAAAGTTTTCACTCTCGTTAATCTTGTACATGCTAATATTCTACACAGAGTCTATAAACAGAAATTCACTCAATAAGGGTTATTTTCTGGTTATCAAGGGGTAGCTGTTTCTGTTTGCTTTATAAAAAAAATGTTTGTTAACGGTAATTGATATCAATTACTGTTAAATGTTTGTTAATAGTAATTTTCTGAAAACAGAAAATTTTACAAGAAAGAAATATGCCTATGGTGCGAGTGTTCCTTATAGGGGACTTTGAAGATAACATGAAAAAGGAAAATTTAGAGCAAAAATTTGCCTTGCAACCATATATTGCCATTAGTGAATGTGGGAAATAGCTGGGCCAAGGTAATTAGAAAAAGAACAATATAATATATTTAGCCAAGAATATAAATGATATTTTAATGTTCTTTTAGAAAATAACTTTCCAGTCCATTCTATCTATCATCCCTAAGGATGATGTTTTCTATACTTTCTTGACTTCAGAAGGAATTATATTTGAAATGTTTACTTACTTGTAATCATGTTTCACAATACTAAATTTTAAGATCACATGCAGCATTTCCTACAGAGTAGCTGTAATAATAGTAATAATAATAATAACAACTACATCTCTAAGTTGAAAGCAACCTACTTACTCCATTCTAACAATTACCTTGACTAATTCTATTAACAGTCTCATTTCCTCAGTAGGAAAAAAAATTTCAAAGAGGATTAATAACTAACTTTCACATGTGTTTCAATATATTTTGCCCACTGAAACCCCAACTAAATTGTAAGTGCTGTAACAGGAGGGCCTTAGTCTTCCTAGAGAGAAAAGCTGTTTATTTGTTTGTTTTTTTATAATAGTTTTGCATTCCTATTTATGATTTCTGAGAAGAAATAAACCAAGGAAAGAATGCATAATAATTGAAAATATTTTAGAAAATTAATGATCTTATGAAACTCTCTTGTGCATATTTATTTTATCAATTATTTTTTATTTTTGTGTATAGAAGTAGAATGTGTAATACTTATGTTTCAAATTTACCTTTTCCTTGATATTTTCTATACATAATGTTATCTAAATTCATCACAAATTAGTTTTTTTTGAACCAGGAATTGAAACCAGGGTCAAATAAACACCAAGAAATATCCCCAGATCTTATTTTATGTTTTATTTTGAAGCAGGTTCTTGCTGAGTTGCTTAGGGCCTTGCTAAATTGCTGAGTCTTGTTTTGAAGTTGTGATCCTCCTGCCTAACTCATCTAAGCCATTAGGTTTATAGATGTGCACACTATATCCCACTAATTTTTAAAGCTTGATATTTTGATGAATGAATAAAGGAAATGTATATATACACATGGAATAGTATTTGTCCATTAAAAAGCATTTGCAACAACATAGGTTGAAAACTTTTATTAAGTTTCAGAGGCAGAATCCAAAATTCAAAGTCAGCCTTAGTAACTTAGCAAGGCCCCAAGCAACTTAGTGAGATCCTGTTTTAAAGTAAAAAATAAACAGATGGGGATTTGGCTCAGTAGTTAACCACCACTATGTTCAATTCAAGGTATGAAAAAAAAAAAAAAAAACTGGTTCTGTGAAAAAGCGGTTTTCCTCTGAGATATAGAGCATTAAAAAACATAAATAAAAATATACCAAAAGAGAAACTACTTGAAAAAACCATAAAGGTGCACAGCAGCCAAGCACTCAAAATAATATGAATGTCTATTAATTGGAGATTGAGTAAGAAGTCATAGTATGTCCATATGGCAGACTATTCTTCAGCAATATTAAGGAGTGAATTATTCATAGATGCAAAAGCATGGATAAATTTCAAAAACTGAAAATTTAATGAAAGAATTCAGCATGAAACCCTCCTTCTTGGTGCACCTTTCCTTAGAATTCAAATTTCTCTCATGCCTCTACCCTTCTTGCCATCTTCTGCCTTACCTTGGCAAGTTTCCCCTCCCCAGAGCCAATTCAGCCATCTCTATCACACACTTGTTCCTCTATCATTGAGGGGCTGGCTCAGACTCCCACCAAAACTTCTCTCCTGTGGTCTGTGTGGACACCTTCATAATGAAATGTAGAGGTCATATTTTCTTTTTTTTTTTTTTCAATTTTTACCAAAGTTTATTTGATCTGGAATTCAGACTTAAAGAAACATTAGGGTGAAAAGATATTTTTTATAATGTATTTTTTTTATTGTAAATAAATGGGATACATGTTGTTTCTCTGTTTGTACATGGCGTAAAGGCATACCATTTGTGTAATCATAAATTTACATAGAGTAATGTTGTTTGATTCATTCTGTTATTTTTTCCCTTCCCCCCCTCCCACCCCTCTTTTCCCTCTATACAGATCTTCCTTCCCTCATACTTGCCCCCCTCCCTAACTCTAACTCTAACCCTAACACTAACACTTCCTTCCCCCCATTATGTATCATCATTCATTTCTTAGCGATATCATTTGTCCTTTGGCTTTTTGAGATTGGCTTATCTCGCTTAGCATGATATTCTCCAATTTCATCCATTTCCCTGCAAATGCCATAATTTTATCATTCTTTATGGCTGAGTAATATTCCATTGTATATACATATGCCACAGTTTCTTTATCCATTCATCCATTGAAGGACATCTAGGTTGCTTCCACAGTCTGGCTATTGTGAATTGAGCAGCTGTGAACATTGATGTGGCTGTATCTCTGTAGTATGCTGATTTTAAGTCCTTTGGGTATAGGCCAAGGAGTGGGATAGCTGGGTCAAATGGTGGTTCCATTTCAAGTTTTTTAAGGAATCTCCACACTGCTTTCCAGAGTGGCTTCATTAATTTGCAGCCCCACCAGCAATGTATGAGTGTACCTTTCTCCCCACATCCTCGCCAACACCTGTTGTTGCTTGTATTCTTGATAATCGCCATTCTTATTGGGGTGAGATGGAATCTTAGGGTGGTTTTGATTTGCATTTCTCTTATTACTAGAGATGTTGAACATTTTTCCATATGTTTGTTGATTGCTTGTAGATCTTCTTCTGTGAAGTGTATGCATTTCCTTAGCCCATTTGTCGACTGGATTATTTGTATTCTTGGAGTAGAGTTTTTTGAGTTCCTTATAGATTCTGGAGATTAGTGCTCTATCTGAAGTATGATTGGCAAAGATATTCTCCCACTCTGTAGGCTCTTTCTTCGCATTGATGATAGTTTCCTTTGCGGAGAGAAAGCTTTTAGTTTGAATCTATCCCAGTGGTTGATTCTTGCTTTTATTTCTTGTGCTATGGGAGTCCTGTTAAGGAAGTCTGGTCCTAAGACGACATGTTGAAGATCTGGACCTACATTCTCTTCTATAATCTGCAGGGTCTCTGGTCTGATTCCAAGGTCCTTAATCCATTTTGAGTTTAGTTTCGTGCATGGTGAGAGATATGGGTTTAGTTTCATTCTGTTGCATATGGAATTCCAATTCTCCCAGCACCATTTGTTAAAGAGGCTATCTTTTCTCCATTGCATATTTTTAGCATCTTTGTCTAATATGAGAAAATTGTATTTATTTAGGTTTGTGTCTGTGTCCTCTATTCTGTACCATTGATCTACCTTTCTATTTTGGTACCAATACCATGCCATTTTTGCTGTTATTGCTTTGTAGTAGAGTTGAAGATCTGGTATTGCAATACCCCCTGTTTCACTCTTCCTGCTAAGGATTGCTTTAGCTATTCTGGGTTTCTTATTCTTCCAGATGAATTTCATAATTGCTTGCTCTATTTCTGTAAGGTACGTCATTGGGATTTTAATTGGAATTGCATTGAATTTGTATAGCACTTTAGGTAGTATGGACATTTTGACAATATTAATTCTTCCTATCCAAGAACATGGAAGATCTTTCCATCTTCTAAGGTGTTCTTTAATTTCTTTCTTTAGTGTTCTGTAGTTCTCATTGTAGAGGTCTTTCACCTCTTTTGTGAGATTGATTTCGAAGTGTTTTATTTTTTTCGAGGCTATTGTGAGTGGGGTAGTTTTCCTAATTTCTCTTTCAGAAGATTCATCACTTATGTATAAAAATGCTTTGGATTTATGAGCATCAATCTTGTAACCTGCTACTTTACTGAATTCACTTATGAGTTCTAAGTGTTTTCTGGTGGAATTTCCAGGTTCCTCTAAATATATAACAATTTCATCAGTGAACAGGGATAGTTTAAGTTCTTCTTTTCCAATTCAAATCCCTTTAATTTCTTTGGTTTGTCTAATTGCTCTGGCTAGAGTCTCAAGAACGATGTTGAATAGAAGTGGTGAAAGAGGGCATCCCTGCCTTGTTCCAGTTTTTAGGGGAAATGCTTTCAGTTTTTCACCAATTAGAATGATATTAGCCATGGGCTTAGCATGAATGGCCTTTGCAATGTTAAGGAATGTTCCCACTATCCCTATTTTTTCTAGTGTTTTGAGCATGAAGGGGTGCTGTATTTTATCAAATGCTTTTTCTGCAACTATTGAAATAATCATGTGATTCTTGACTTTAAGTCTATTGATATGGTGAATGACATTTATTGATTTCCTGATGTTGAACCAACCTTGCATCCATGGTATGAAACCCACTTGATCATGGTGCACTATCTTTTTAATATGTTTTTGTATGCGATTTGATAAAATTTTGTTGAGGATTTTTGCGTCGATGTTCATTAAGGATATTGGTCTGAAATTTTATTACCTTGATGTGTCTCTGTCTGGTTTAGGTATCACTGTGATATTGGCTTCATAGAATGAGTCGTTCTGATTCCAAACAGCTCTCCTCGCAGCTCCTCCTCTGGCAACCGCCTGTAGCTCTGGTGCAGTCACTCCGAATCCAAGCTGTCATGCTCCTTCTCCTCCTCCTCAGGGCAGGTCCCGATGTTCTGAGTCCACACAGCTCTCCTCGCTGCTTCTCCCTTGTGCAGCCACCAGAGCCCCAGTGGTTGCTCTGATTCTGTGCTGAGCGGCGTCCTCTACGACCCTCCCAGTTGTCCGAGTTCACTTCTCCAGTGGGGGTAGGGGCGTCTCACTGGCAGCTCCACTCCACAAAGTTCCCTGTGCTCTGGGACCACTGTCCCATCCGGGACACCTCCCCAACGGGAGAGAGTCACCTGGCTGCTTTGAGTTGGTCCCAAGTCTCTCAATATCTCCTCTTTTGAATCCTGAGTCCTGGAGCAACATGAAATGCAGCCACCCTCTAGGCCGCCATCTTGAAACACCAGGGAATGATTTCCGATATTTTGAATAATAAAACATCATTTCCTGATTCTCAGGCGCTAGACCTTGTCCGCAGGGATCTTCAGCCCCTGTGCAGCAGAGCAACCTAGGACTCCAAAACAGGAGAATGAGAGGTCATATTTTCTGTCGTTAACTTTTTGATATTTTGCTATTGAAGAAAGCTTAAAGTTCTTTGTTTTGTTCTGCTCTATATTCAAATCCACATGTCTAATGATCCTTTCTGTGTGTGGATGTCCGACAGACACATAAAGTTTAATAGATTCAAATTTGAAATAGGGTCTTCTGCACACCATACTTTTATTTTATTCTCTCCACCTGTGATCTTTCTGTACAAAAATGAAATGTCTTCTTCTAAGCTGGAAAACAGGATGCAGCCTTAACAATGTCTTTTCTTAGTTATGAGTCCTATGTTAGCCAGATATACATTGCTGTGGCAAATTACCTGAAGAATCAACTAAAAAGAGGGAAGATTTAATTTGGCTTATGATTTGACCCCAATGCTCTTGGCTTCTAAGAGACAGAATATCATGGTGGGGAGTATGTAGTAATGCAAATCTGATCACTTCATAGTTGAAAGAAGTTGAGGGAGAGGGGAGAGATAGATATGGGGGGGGTCGGGCTAAAACAATAGTCCTCAAGAATAGACTTTCAAGGAAGTACTGCCTTCTGGCCCCATATCTTACAGTATCCAGTTCTCCCAAAATTTTATTCTGTTATGAATTTATCAATGGATTAATCCATTGGTGAGATTACAGCCCTCATAATCCAACCACTTCCTGAAAACCCTGCTTCTGAACATTGTTGTACCAGCGAGCTTTGGGAGGTTTTGCAGGATATGGCAGATCCAAATCACACACGTCCTATCTCTTAAACAGTGCCTTCAGGTGCTGCTTCAGTGCTATTCAAGCTATCACTGTAATTTCTTAATTAAACTGCAGCAGTCACCTCCTAATAGCTCTTCTGGTTTCCACTCATGCATAGCCGCAACCAAGTGCATTGTCTGAATGATGCTTCTAAAGACATTTTGTATGGAGTAATCCCCTGTATAAAAACCTTCATGGTACTATGTTTTTTGTGTTAAAATTAAAACTCTGTTTTGCATGTGGCATTCTCTTCACCAAGAACACCTTTGTCCTGGCTGTTGATTCCCTCTTATATATTCTCTAGGTCTCACTTTAGACATTAATTTCCTGGAACATTATTCCTGGTTCCTCCTTTGTTCCAGGAAGCATTATTGCTTGTCATATAATTACTGTAATTGTTTCTTTCTTGACTGGCCTCAGGGCTGGAAAAAAGATAAACACTTCCTAAAAATTTATAATGAAAGCAATTTCTTTCCACTAATGGTGATCAAACTTGAGTTGCTATAGAATCACCTGGGATACTTACTAAACCATAGCCTTCTGGCTCTATCCCTAGAGTTTCTGTTCAACAGTTTGGGGTTGTGCTGATGATAAGCCTGGAATTATTTATTGGCAGGAACCTGAGAGTGAAACACTGAAACCTCTGGAGGGGGGAGTTCTCATCAGGAGAAGTCCACAGGTCCAGGTGTAAATAACACACCCCGAAGGATGGGGAATGGGGACTTTGCACATGAAAATGCACAATATTCCTTTGTGGACACATTTATATTGTAACATGCCTTCTAAAGGTATTGGGGGTTATTTTTCTCAGAGAACCTACTAAGAATTCATTAGGGAAACTTTTTACTGAGTTAGGTAACAAGTGACTTATTAGACTCATCACCACCTGATTTTTATGAAAACACTTTACTAGTTTACTATAAAATATATATTCACATTTGAAATTTTATAAGAACAGGAAAACATGATTCGATGCCCCTTGAGGTAGAGACAGAATAAACAAGGATAGGTAGAAGGGAAACCAGCAAAGAAATTGCAAATTTAAATCTGAGAAGCTGTTATGAGCATCCTCACCTTTCCTCCCCAAGACTATTCTCCTCCAGAAACAGTTTAAAAGAACTTGAATCTTAGAGTATTGTGAATCAAATTAATGTTCATATTTGTTACTAGTTTTCATAAGGTTTCCTTTATACTAAATAAAGTGAAGGGGAAATATCATTAGAAACTTAGAGACTCATCAGCATATTCTACACATTATATGTTGACTGGGTGACATCAACATAGAGACCCTGAGAGAAGCAGGCAACTGTAATGGACCCATGATCCATGATTAAGTGTTGAGCTCAACAGATAGATATACCCTCAATCCCTTGCCACATCTCATGTTCACTATCTACAAAATTCCTTTTAAAAAGATGAGCCCATTACCCCTAAAGCAAGTCTCAGTCTCATGTACCTGTACCCCTTATCCCATTGAGTGTATACCTGGCTCTTTTATTTACATTTCTAAATAATCTCCTTGTTTTCATGAATAAATCTTTGTTTCTTCTGATATGCCCTAAAATTCCTCTCTGTTGTGTAAGTCAAGAACCTGCCAGGGTCAATTTTTGATTGCCATTTTCCTTCTGGGTGAACTTCTTAGTTTCTATTCTGTGATATATGAAGGAAGCCCATTATTATTTTCCTTTTCATTTTTGAATGGCTTAATTTCTTTGTGCCTTTTTCAAGCATTTATTTCCCTTTTTATTTTTTGAGAGTTGCCTGTTCATCTTTGTTTATTTCTATAGGAGTTGTTCATCTATTTTTTTATTGAAGGAAAGCTACTTATACAAATATTAATATTTTTCCAGGTTTTTTTCTAGATTTTATAAAGGTGATTTTGTTTTTTAGCCCATTAAGTCCTAAGTATTCAATTCTGTGAACATAATGGTCACATATTCTCTCAAAGTTACCACAAGTGGTATATTTTTTGAACAATTTATGTTTTTATAGTTGTTCCACATCTGGAATGATGGAACACAATGTATCAATTTAAAAATAGGTGGCTCTATTAATATTTTAGAAAGCTGCATGTTTTTTTCTTAAAAATAAATTTATACTTCTACCATTTAGAAAAAAAAAATTCTTTTTATCTCATGAGCCATAGGAGGAATTAAGACAGAGAGAATAAAAGGACACATGAGATTGATGTTTGTCATGCTTATGAAAAATTTCTAACAGTCATGAAGGGATTATTTAGTGACTATCAAATTTTAACTTACATAGGAATCACTGGGAGATGTTAAAGTACAGACTGGATTCAGTAGGTCCACGTCAAGGCTGAAAATGTGCATTCAGTTCTACTTCTATGTGAGTTGGATGGTTCATTGACTAATGAATTGACTAATGAAATACCTGGGCTCTACATTGTAACATGTGGAAAAATATTAGGGTTCAGTGATCATTCTAATACCATGTTATAACTTATTTGCAAACCCTCTTCTCTCTAAGTTTATTATTCTCAACTTCTTATTCTTGAAAGTGGGAGACAACCACAGCTCATTTTTAAATGACAAATGCCTCAGTGTTCATGAAGTAACAGCCCTCTCTCTCATGGTTCCTCAATCTAACTATTCTGAATAGAGCAGCTATAAACATTGCTGTGGCTGTGCCACTGTAGTATGTTGATCTTAAATATTTTGGGTATAAACTGAGGAGTGGGATAGCTGGGTCAAAAGGTGGGCCCATTCCAAGTTTTCTGAGAAATCTCCATACTACTTTCCAGAGCAAATGCACCAATTTGCAACTCCACCAGCAATGTATGAGTGTGCCTTTTCCCCCACATCCACGCCAACACATACTGCTTGTGTTCTTGACAATAGCCATTCTAATTGGAGTGAGATAAAATCTTTGCATTTCTCTAATTACTAGAGATGATGAAAACTGTTTCATATATTTGCTAATCACCTATATGTCTTCTTCTGTGAAGTGTCTGTCCAGTTCCTTAAACCAATTATACATTGAGTATTTTGTGTTTTTGTTATAAAAAAATTAAGTTCTTCATAAATTTTGGAGATTAGTGCTCTATCTGAAGTTCCTGTGGAAAAGATTTTCTCCCATTCCATAGGATCTCTTTTCACATTCTTGTTTCCTGTGCTGATAAAGAGTTTTTTAGTTTGAATCCATCCCATTTATTGTTGCTTGCATTAATTTCTTGCTCTCTGGGAGTATTGTTAAGAAGTCTGTTCCTAAGCCAATATGATGGAGATGTGGGTCTAATTTTTCCTCTATTTGGTGCATGGTCTTCAGAGCTGGTTCCTGTTGGGTCAGGAGTCCTGAAGACCAGAATATTCACTTTTTTAAAACACAGAATTGAATATATTGAATGAGTAAAATCACAATAAGTACAATTTTTTAAAAGCTAGAGAACGCCTTACATATCACCATAATCAATAAAATGTAGTTTGAATAAGTGCCAGAATGACCCCATAATACTTTTTCTTAAAATGTGTGTGTGTGTGTGTGTGTGTGTGTGTATAATGTGTGTGTGTGTGTATATATATATATATATATATATATATATATATATATATATATATAATGTTCACTTTTTGAGCAATATTCAGCAGGATAAAATTAAGATGAAAGATTAATTTTTGGGTAAAAATATTCCAGCCCTGGCTAGATCCTCTTCCCAGTATTATAAAGGGATTTTTAAATATTTTCTTCCTTTTTATTTTTTGGATAATAGCTGTAGTATAAAAACTCCTCAGGAGAGTAATCTGATGGGTCTTGTAAAAGGCAACATAGCCAGGTGGGAGAAATACCTTAGACAGAACACTGGAGATCTGGATTCTCATTCTGTTTTCAACATAGTTGGTTTGCATATTTTAAAATTTCCTGGCTTTGTTTTGTTGAATGAAGAAGGGAGACAATAATAGAGTTTACTTCCTCAGGATGATAGTGGAATAAAATTTTCCCAGAGGTGTCTCCAGACATTCTCTCTAATGTTAGTGATGTCATTGATCTCTTATAACATCATATATTAATGTGGTTTTCCATTTTCCAAACCAGTTGCCACAAAACTTTCTCCTAACTGCCCATAATTTGCACATTTTTTTCAATTTTAAAGAACAGAGCTAATTTCTCCAAGCCCCAATCTGCTCCCCTTGTAGATCTTTCAACAGCGCATCTCTGCTAAAAGCAGAGATGGTTACTGGTGAAGAGTACAGGATTTGAGACCCTGACTTTAGAAACATACTTTGGCTCTGTAAGTCTCAGTGTTCCCATCTGTGTCAATGACTTTCATCTATCATCATGGGTAATGTGGTGCTACTGTGAAAGACTGGGCACAGTGAGTGCTCAATTCTTAGTAGGTATTGCTTATTTTCCCCTCTAGGTTTTCATATAATCTGGCTAGATTGAAGAAATCCATGTGGCTGGCAACAGAAAATAAAAAAAGCCTCTCCCCATGTCCAATCACATTCATAGATCTTCAGGACACCAGAGTCTTGAAAAGAGCACTACTGGGCTATCTCTGTTAGCCAGTGCCCCTTAGGGGCCCTCAATATGTTCTCAAAGAATAGGGCTCCTTTGTGCTGCATTTAACCCTTGTCTCATTTCTATGAAAGTGAGAGAAGTGGACAAAGGTGAGACTAGGGTCAGATGTAGTTCCTAATCCATCTCCTCCACTTGGCTGCTGTCGTCAGGCCTCAGTTTCCACACTTTTCCTTTTCTTCTTAGACATGTGCAGGGTGTTGTGTAAAGGTTAATTGGGGTCCAGCTATAAGGGTTAAGGGGAGAGCTAATAAAGAGTCAAGCATACAGGATGGTGAAGAGCAAGAAGTGGCTTCTGTGGGAAAGCCAGTCCAGTTTATTATTGATTCCAGGGTCATATCATGTTACACTAGGTTACATAGTACATTTATCTTTGTTCATGTCCAGATCACACAACTTGCTTGCTTCTCAGAGTCCACTAGGACCAAAGGTTATTTTAATAAGATAGTGTATCCAGGCCTCAAGGACTGAGAAATTTCAGAGTATTTCTTAGTCTTTTAAACAGAAAGCCTATTGTGTCCTGAGGCATTTGCTGAACTGAAAGACTTTTGCTCCTCTGTACTTTGACTGATCTGAAATCCCTACAGCTCCCCTTTTGTGTTTGCATGGTCTTTAGAATAGACATGACTAGTCTTCTGTTCAAGGAAGGTGGAGAAAAAAAGCAAGGCAAACATTGGCAAAAACAAGCACAGTATAATAAGACAAATATTAATAAACATTCTCCAATGAAAAGCTCTTTGATCTATGTAAAATTTGGTAGCCATGAGGTTAACCAAACTAATAAATCCCATCTTCCATTATCTTGTTGCACCTTCTTTACAATGTCCTTAAGATGATACAATTCCCTTTAAATGGGATTACTATTGTTAGTTAAATGGAAGCAACACATATTATTAAATTCTGGCATCCCTTATAATGTAACATCAGAAAATAATCAATAGCTGCCTTATTATCAAGAATAGATTGATGATACAAATTTCAAAAGAATTAACCATTTTTGCTAAGTACTGGGTCACCACAAACAAGGATACAATAACACAGAAATAACACAATAATAATCAGCTTAATTGTGGAATTCTGAGTAAGTTTGGCAAACAGAACTGTAACCAAATTTCCCAGGGTACATTCTGAATCCATCTGTGCTAGCAAATGTTGAGTAGATGTTAAAATCTTTATAACCCCCAAATCACTAGACTGAGGGTTTCTTGGGCCTCTTGTTCTTATAGAGTTCCTTCTTTGAATTAGGGTTCTCCTTGTCCAGGGTCAAATAGAATTTGGGAATCAGTTTGGGAATTCCTTGATGCCAACTCATGATGATGGATGGATTTCACACATCTGGCAGGAATTCAGACAGAACCTGTAGGAGTAATAACAGCAGCATATCCCCTTCCCTATGTAATTAAAGGTGCAGGGTCCTGCTGTATTGGTTATGGTTGAACTTGGTATTTTACCTAAATCGTTGGTAGGGGTTTCTTAGAGGAAATGTACCTGTCCAAAACAGAGGACCAATGATGTGTATTATCTTCATACTGTACATTAAGAGCATTTTTTGTGAACAAGGCATGTTGAGAGCACTATTAACATAAGCAAGTCTATGTTCCCTTTTTTGTTTTCTTTTAAAAGGCATATTTTAAGTGTGTGATATGCACACTCTACTAAAGCCTGCCCAGTAGGATTGTGAGGAATTACATGGGTTAAAATTATATTCCATTGATTACAAAACTTAGCAAAGTAACTAGAAGTATAAGTAGGGGCATTCTCAGTTTTTAAATGATGAGGTTTGCCCATGGTGGCAGTTCAAAGGATAACATGAGAGATACAGGCTGAGACCTTCTCTGAACAATGTGCACTGGCCGATATAAGACCTGGGGATGTATCTGTGGTAACATGTAAAAAGAAATAGGGGTGAAAAGGGGGAAAATGAGTTATATTTATCTGCCAAAGGGCATTATAATATAAACCTTGAGGGTTTACAATTTCCCAAGTGGGAAAACAAAAGGGTTTAAAATGAGAGCAATTATTAACAATGATATGGGCCTATTGAGAGGAAATAGAAAAGAATTTCATTAAAAAATAAACATTTTGATGAAAAAAGTGTGTGATACCATGGCATCTGAAAAGAGAGGATAAAGTGATTTTATAGCAGCATCAGTATGAGCATTTTCTTCAGTGAGTTGTCCAGAAATCTTAGTATGGCCACATATATGAGGAAGAAATACTGGAGCTGTAAAATCCTATAAAAGACATTGAAGAGTAATAAGCAGGGATAAAAAATTAGAGTCCAAATAAGGTGACCAAACTGTAGAGAAATATGAGGTATAAGCTTGGTTATATACTGAGAATCTGTAATGATGTTTAATGTGGAAACAAATGAAAAGCCAAAATAACTGCAGCTAATTTTGCTCACTGAGGAGAAACTTGAGGCAATGTGTAATAATCAGTCCATTTTTTATCAGTGAATATACATAAAATTCTTGTTTTCCTCCATCAGTATAGACAGTAATCCCACTGTAAAATGGATGGATGGAGGAGATTATAGAAGGAGCATGAGAGACTTGACACCAGGAAAGGCATTCATCCTGAGGTGCATGGAAAAAAATAGGAGCTAAAAATTTTGTTAAGACAGCTTGAGAATATGAAGAAAATTGTAAATACTGTACATGTTAAGTCTTTCTATAAGTAAGATAAAGAACATGAATACATCTGCTCCTGTAAGAGATTAAATATGATGACAACATTCTGAGATCATTTGAAAACATATCAGCATAAGGGATAACATTTTCTTCCTGAAAATTGAGGTGAATATAACCACTGTACTACATACAAGATTTGATGATAAATGGAAACAACTGAAGTAAAGGCATAAGACTTTCCTGTAAAGATTATTAGAGACAAAAGAACATTGAGTGTTGGGAGTCTATAAGAACTGTAAATAATTTCTCATTAACATGCTAAAAAGTGGCAGTGAGTGAAGAAGTTAACTGAAAAAAACTGGTGGGATTATGTTGTTTTCTCAACAGCTAAAAAAAGAGGTGACAACATATCAGTAGTTAAAGAAATATATGGTGGAGCCCAATTAAAATGTCTTAATAGTTATAAATGAACTAAGAAGAACTTTGGAGAAAGAGTTAATTTTGGAACTTGAGGAATGGAATAAAATTGGAATATTTTATGTCCTAATTAGTTGATAGGGAGTTGTCATTGAATTATTTCTGTGGACACATAGCAGCCAGATTGTAAAAGAATGTATTGTAATTTAGTTAAAGTGTGTTCTGTAAGAATGGGTCCAGAAATCAAAACATCATCCATGTAATGATAAACAAGAATATGTGGGAATAGTCGTCAGAAACACTGAAAAGCATTATTCACAAAATGTTGATATAATGTGGGTCTACTGAACATACCTTGAGGAAGAACTTACCACTGATATTTATCAGCAGGCTTATGATGATTGAAAGCAGGAACTGTGAAGGCAAATTTTTCTCAATCATCAGGAAAGAGAGGAATAGTAAAAATAAAAGTCTGTTATGTCTATTACATATAAAGAAAAATCTTGAGGAATTAAATTAGGATTAGGCAATCAATCCACATTGAAGAGGACCCATATGTTGTATATATTTATTAATTTCTCTTAAACCTTGTAATCTTGTTTATGATAAAAATGGGTGTATTCCATAGTCTGTTAGAAGGTTCAATGTGTCCCAATTTTAACTGATCTTGAATGAGAGCCTCTGCAGCTGCCACCTTCTCCTTAGACAATGGTCACTGTTCTACCCAGACAGGAGTGGTGACCTTTCACTTTAATGGCAAGGTGATCATTTCCACAGAGACCCCTATAAATAATGTGACTCCATAGGCATTTGTAACTTTTATAAGATGTCTTTGCCCCTTATAGGAAAGTGAATAGCCATAATACACGTTTGAATGTGAGTAATAACTTGTGAGTTGGAAGGGGTGAAGCATTGCAAACATAGAGACCTTTTAGACACCTGTTTATCATTTCCTCTGATGCCACACTGGGATGGCCCTCTGAAAGAGCCATGCTCGAGGCCACATTGAGACAGGTATAACTGTTATATAAGCACTGGTGTCCAATAACCCTGTGACTGCTCATTTAAAAAAAAAAGGTTAATTTTCATCTATTTTCAGTAATAGGTAAACATACTTCTATAATACTGTAACCAAATTCTGTATTTCCTCTTTCATTCAGGGGTCGTTGGGCAGTAACATAAGGAATGACAATTAATTGAACTATGGAGGATCCTTTGGGGAGAATTAAAGGCATATGAGACAAACTTAAATGTATACTACACCAGTGTAATCAGAATCAATCACTTCTGTAATTATAGATTTTCCTTCTTTAGAACTGTGAGAGTGGGGCAAAATTAAGTCAAGTTACCTTTGGGTAGATGCCCTTGACTTTGTGTAAGAATTTTATAAACTTCCCCAGGCAGACATATTTGAGAATCTTCAGTAGTAAGCAAATCTAACCCTGTGCTCCCTCTAGTAGTATGAAAGGATTTGTGGTAGGAGCTTCTGTGTGAACTGTAAACATCTGTGAAGGAGACATCTGCATCTGCAGATGAGAAGGGTTCCTCTTCCTTTGGCCTTGGGTCAGAAGGTGATCCATAATTAGTTTTCCTGACATGTCTGTTTTAGATCTGCATTGATTAGTCCAAAAAAATCCCTTATGACAGATTGGGTATTTCTGATTGGGCTGTTTTCGCAGCACCCACTTTTTTTTTTTTTTTAATTCTTACAGTTCTTTAATAGATGACCAGGTTTTACAATTGTAACCAAGTTTATCAAACCCATGTCCACTCCTGGGAACCTGGGTGGGTGCAACCAAACTCTCTGTTGTGGTGAGGGGTGAAGGAGGATTGGAAAATAAAGATTCACAAACACAGACCTTGAAGATTAAGCTGGGATCAGTTGGAGCTCTGCTCTCTGATGGAGATGCAGCTTTAAAGACTTATGTCAGCAATCTTTATATACATCACATTATCAGATTAAAGACTATGCAATTCTTTATATTCTGGAAAGTTTCAGAAATTAGGACATTCTATGTAGTTTTTCTGTAGTTGTAGTCCATTGTTGGAAAGTGCAATGATAGGGATTTTCATAGCTCTCAAGAAATTCCATTATTAAAAGTTAAGATAAGGCAGGCAGGAACCTGGAAAGCAGAGCTGGTGAAATAGTGTGGTTGTCTAGCATAATAATTCCTTCCTTTCCTTGAGCTGTGTACCTGAGATGAAGATCAGAGCTAATAGGACTCTTGAACAGAGCCTGCTCATGCAAGGCATTGCCACAGTAACTAAGCATCCTGTGCCCTTGCACAGAAACATTCCCAGGCTCTTGGCATGCCACAGCTCTGAGGTTATCAGAGACAATATCAGTCACTGCTCTCCCATCCTCTGTCACAACTCTTCTCAGGAGGAGTTGGGTCCCATGGTGCCTCTTGTTGCTAGGAATGAAAAAAAAAAAAAAACATTTGCAATAATTTCTCATGAACAGTTACACCAACTTTGTGTGTCACTACCAAGCACAGAGACTGTGGGTGGGTGCAGGGCACTTCCTTGTGTACATGTAGGGGCAAACCTGCATGCTCCGGGTCCAAGACCCACAGTATTTCCTTGCCCTGCCTTACCTGCATGGGTCCCACCTGGCCCACAGCACCTGAGCACCCTGTCCATGCAAGTCAGGCCTGCAAGCCCCACCCTGAGCCTGGCCAGAGATGTAGCTGTCTGTATTATCCCCCCCCATTCCCTAGGGTCCAATCCTGCATGGGAAGCTGCCAGATCAGCACAAAATTGTAGGCAGGTGGGAGGGACTGAGGCCAGGCTTGAACCGCCTCTCTGGGCCTCCTGCTTTGGCACAAGTGGCATGTGTGAAGGGACCCTGAATGGGGAGTGGTGACTGTGGCCCAGAGAGAGGCAACAGTGAACCAGTGCTCTTTATTTTCACTGTGGTCAGGGCAGCGGGGGGTTGGTGGTGGCCACCAGGAGTGGCCAGGCAACACGATCTCCTGCAGGGCAGCCATTGCACCCCTGCTCACTCCAGCACCAGGTCAGGGTCCTCCGTGGTTTAATATGGCACAGTGTACCCTGAACTAGCAGGCTGGGAAGGCTTTGGGGACCCTCACAGCTGCAACCTGGAGCCAACACCTGGGATGCTGGAGCGAGGTGGGGGGTGACCAAATTGGGCCCTGCCAGTGCGGGTGTTGGGCTCTGCTTGCCCTTCAACTGCTATTGTTCTGGGAACCCTCAGAAAGTTGGTGTGTGGTTGACACTGGCGCCACAGGGTGCTTGGGCCACTTTGTGGGCCAGGCATGGTGGAGGGTGGTGGGGGTCACAGGCCAGGGCATCATCCTAGTGGTGTAGGGTGTGTGAAGGCTGGGTGGACTCCCCATCTGGGGTGGTCTCTGGGGTGCGACATCAAGAACTTGGTGTGCATGAGCTTCTGGGTTCTCATCTTTTCCTCAGTCACTGGGTCAGGATGGAGCATCGCTAGGTCTGGAGGCAGAGGATTAGTTAATGTGGTATGCCTTTAATTCTTGAGGCATCCACAAGAGGAAAACTGAGCTAGTGAGTGTGCACCATGTTGCTGCTTTTTTCCTTAATCAAAGTCATGAACAACCTTTAAAGCTATGACCCCACCCTCTGCTCCCTCAAACAACATTGGAGACCCGTCCCATTACTCTGATTAATGGTAGATTTATTAGTGTCTAAGTCTCAGCACCACAGACTTGTTATCTAAGGATGACTGACATTCAGTTAAATTCAAATGTGAAGTGCCAGTCACAGCAACCCACCTTTCAGTTCTCTCCACTGGGCCCTGTCTTCCATGTCCCCCAATGCCTTGTTCCCTATCCCAAGTGGGTGTTGTGTAATACCTGGAGCAAAATTTTCAGTGTCTGCACTTTTGCCAGACCAATGTTTCTCCCTCTGTTGACTTCTATTTAGAAAACAGAGAGGTGAGCTCTAAAATAGGAAAGGAGGATCTGCTGATTTCAAATGACCTTTTGAAAATGGAGATGCAATCTCTTGTGCAAGAGTTTTCCAACTTAAGTCTGAATTTCCCACCTAAACTTTACCAAACCTGCTAGGTAGCATTTTCTTTCCCAGAAGCTTGCTCTTTAAAAATGTTAATACTTTTATTTAATGGGGTCTTGGAAACATATAAGTGAACCTATTTTGCTGCTATCTGCTTTAGAAAACTTAACTGTAGTGTAGTAATTAAGTGTATCCTGAAATACTGCCACACTAAGAAATTGCTTACTCTGGTTTTAATGGAAGTTGCCAGCATTGGCTCTGTTCTATGTCAGGTGAAGGTGATTCAGGTGAGTCAGTGATTTCCATTTGATAACATTTTAAAGGTCTGAACTCAATTTTGGTCAGATAGCTTGACAATATAACTTTTAAATTAATGTTTACCTTATGTTTTGGAGTCATTTTCCTCCCTCAGGCTGTCATAAATGCATCCTTTCATGTTTTACTACATGAAAATAAATTGTTCTACTTCTAGTTAACTCTTCCATTACTTATAAAACATTCATTTCATGTATCTGTGATTTTTGCTTAATAATTTAGTCTGTGAGAATATAATTGAATCATTTTATATAATATAATGTGTGGATCAAATAATTCATAGTTATTCTTGGATTCACCAAAATTAAAGGAACATTTTTTTCATATTTTCCTATATCATTACAAGCTTCTTTAAAATATTAAGGGTTAAATATTTTCAAATATATTTTATTGTTTTCCTCCTGAACTTCTAAAGGAACACATGATTTCAAATTTATTAATTTATAGAAAATAAATGTGCATGTATCTTTATGTGAGCATTGTGCACTGTGAAGTAGTATTGAAGTGTATAATTAACTTGAGGAAAACAATATTTACTGAGAATAACATGGATGTACAACCAGTTTTGTTCCTGGAAGACATTTTTTGCAAACTATCTGGAAAGTACTTCTTGTGACTTTTGTATACAGTTTTCATTTTCTATGATTGTTTTACCAGGCTTCTAATGAAAATTTGGATAATTTTAGAATAATAATCACTTGTACATCAGTTCACTATGGTTCAATCATTTAAAGTTTTATTTATTAAAGTAAGGTAATTTTATTCTCAAACAATTGTAGATTTATATGGAGATGTGTTGAGAAAAAGAAAGACATCATCTGCTAACTTTATATAGAACACCCCCAGGTTTCACACTGTGACATTAATGATGATATACCTCAGGTATAGACCATTTCCTTCTGAAAGATCCCTCATGCTGACCTCTGAGCCACACCTATGTTATCCTGCTGCCCTCCATACTACTCATGGTCCTCATGGTCACCATTAAGGCTTTTCTTTTCTTTTTTTTTTTATAAATTTATCATTTAAAGAATGTT
Organism: Sciurus vulgaris; assembly: GCF_902686455.1. Taxonomy (NCBI): domain Eukaryota; kingdom Metazoa; phylum Chordata; class Mammalia; order Rodentia; family Sciuridae; genus Sciurus; species Sciurus vulgaris. The sequence goes on along the minus strand of NW_027632793.1, from coordinate 1,594,324 downwards.
TTACGAACAGAAATATACTATGAAATCTTTACTGATTTAAAAAATGTTGTAATTCTTTTGTGATTCATTCAGTTTGTTGTATATATAATAAGAGCTAACACATCTGTAAGCATCCCACCTGAAAGCACTCAGAAACCACTCCTGATGTGGGAACTCACACAAGAGACTTTATTAAGTGGACAGGCAGAGTGCCTGACCACAAGAGTGAGAGCAAGAATTCTTAGGTAGTGGTATTTCATAGGCTAATAACAATCTGACCAATGACTGATGAGAAATTTTGAGGGATAACAGTATGAACCAATGACTGACTAGAAAGTTCTTGGGCTAACAATCTAGGTTGTAAAATGGTGTAGAGGGGCCGAATAATGATGGCAGCAAAATGGCAGATCTGATGCCAATATTCATCCCTCTTTGTTTTTATAGATAACAGGGGTTGGACAATGGTCTTTCTTCTGTAGCTTCTTCCTGCCAGTGAGGGGTGAAGAGTCTCATTCCTGTAAAAAGGAAATTAGGGAGGTCTTTAGGTGGAAGGAGAGTTTTTGGAGTCAGAACTGTCAATATTAAATTGCATGTATCAGCTTTGTGTGTCAGGGACTGGTAATCTTGAAGGAGAAGCAGTCAATTGACTAGTTGGTAAACTTATGTACATGATTTTTTAGGAATTCTGTAGGCAATTTAGCAGACTTGGTCCTGTTTCGAAAGATCTGTAGGCCTGAAAACAACTAAAAATTTCTGACCCTTGCAGTTTTTCTTGCTAGTTATCAGGCACTTCTGCCTGCCTAATACTCTCTTTTGTCATCTCCAGTCTTATTTATTCTTTGGGTTAAGACAAATACACATCTTAAGTTACATTTGACTATTGGTTCTTCTTTTAAATGTCCAGGGATGGTTATGTTTGATTTTAACTATTTTGTTAGGTGTTCAAGATAAAGCTGGTCAAACAGACTTTGGTCCTATCTACTGTTAAGGGTTAGCTGAGTTCCCACAGGGGACACTCATGGAGAACTTGAGAGCAGCTTATTAACTACTTTAGTTCCATTTGCTAGGTAGGATCTCCTTGATGAGTGGCTTCCTTTGGAAACATCAGAGATGTTTCCCTTTTTCAATGATCCTCCTCTTTGCAGCAGGTGAACAGATTGGCTTTTCATCCTCTAGTGGTCTCATTAATCTCCCTGATTGGGAGGTCATGTGACCCAGAGTTACAAAGTTTATTAGAGAAGTTTTCCCCTTCCCTGGATTTAGGCTGACTCAGAGAGCAAAAGTCAAATATTGGTTTTCTTGGCACCTATATTTTAATGTCAATCTCTGAGTTTGAGCTTAAACATCAAGCAAGCCAGTCTCATCAGTTATAAAGTAAGAGTACTGCACTTTAACTTCAATGTTTATGACTTTACAGTCATTTACCCCCTTTTACTTAATTGCAGTCCAAATTATCTCTCTTATACATGTTAACTTATTATCTCTAATTTAGGTTCTTTGTTCTTGAAGCAGTATTTCTTGAAAACATTAATCAGGCAGCAATTATAGAGTTTATAAGAAAAATACAAAACTGGAATTAACATAAAAGTATATGTAGTTTGTCTAATAGGTATCTTGAATTTTGGTGAGCTATGTATTATATTCCCTGTTTGAGATAAGAGTAATTCTACAATAAAAAAACAATCTTTATTAATTTATTTATTCTAATTAAAAATCATAAATTTACATAGGGCAATCTTGTTTGATTCATTCTGTTATTTTTTTCTTCCCCCCACCCCTCCCACCCCTCTTTTCCCTCTATACAGTCCTTCCTTCCTCCATTCTTACCACTCTCCTTATCCCTAACACAAACCTAACCCTAACCCTAATGCTAATCCCTTCTGCCCCCCCTTATATGTCCTCATCCGCTTATCAGCAAGATCATTCATCCTTTAGTTTTTTGATATTGGCTTATCTCACTTAGCATGATATCCTCCAATTTCATCTATTTGCCTGCAAATGCCATAATTTTATCATTCTTCATGGCAGAGTAATATTCCATTGTATATATATGCCACAGTTTCTTCATCCATTCATCCACTGAAGGGCATCTAGATTGGTTCCACAATCTGGCTATAGTGAATTGAGCAGCTATGAACATTGATGTGGCTGTATCTCTGTAGTATGCTGATTTTAAGTCCTTTGGGTATAGGCCAAGGAGTGGGATAGATGGGTCAAATGGTGGTTCCATTCCAAGCTTTCTGAGGAATCTCCATACTGCTTTCCAGAGTGGCTGCACTAATTTGCAACCCCAATAGCAATGTATGAGTGTACCTTTTTCCCCACATCCTCAGCAATTCCTATTGTTGCTTGTGTTCTTGATAATTGCCATTCTAATTGGGGTGAGATGAAATCTTAAGGGTAGAAAAAACAATCTTTTGAATATAACTTTAAATTACCTGAACTCTGACTTATTTTGGAGTCACTCTAATACATAACAAGGTGGGAGGCAGAAACTTATCTCAGGTAAGGTGAGGCTCTTCACAAATCTTAGTTAAAGTGTTCTAGTTCTGAAGCAGATCTTTACCTTCTCTTTAAACATGATTTTACAAAGTTTACATATGTTTTTTCCAGAGTCTACATGAATGTTAATTAACATAATATAACATTACATTCAAAACATAAATCAAGGAGAGGTTGAGAAAGCTTTTAACTTTACTTTTGTGTGGCAAAATATTTTTTGTTTTCATGTTTCATGATGTTAACCTTTAAATAAATCAGGCACTCACTAACTTTTAGAAATACACTTACATTTAATTTTTTTATCTCAGTGTAAAAAGTAACATAAATTTTCCATGTACCCTATTGATAACAGGTCCTGTTATAGAACATTAAATGATATAAATATGTTCCCAGTAAAATTTACTATTCTTATAAGTTTAAAATTTCCATTACAAACAAGTTTGGTTTGGAAAACAGCAGCTTGATAAATTTTCTGCTTTAAAGATGTGTATACTTGGAAAATAAGAACACATTTAATATACAAAGAAGAGTGGCCATTCCACAATTAACTTAACATTTTATGTTAATCAAGTTTGGCTTTTAAAGAAAAATTTAAACTCTGTAACATAGTACAATACTCCTACTTTGTTGTTTAACCATAATTGTATAAACTCTACATTTAAGGACTAATTGTTCTAAAGAATAAAAATGGACAAAATGTTACAGTAAATTAGTGTTTTTAAGAAATCCTTGTCATTTTAACATATAGATTTAACACTGGTTAATACTAACCCATTAATATTTGACCTTAGGGAAAAACCCTAAGCTTCAAGGGATTGTCTCACATACATCTAACCAAAGTAGTTACACACAAACTTGTAGAAATTTGCCCTTTACTTACACATAGACTTCTTAGCACTTACTTATACCCTCATATATTTCAACACACACAGACTTACTCAGAAACATTTTTTCTTCAACTAAATATACTTTCATATTTAAAACCTTTTACATTCTTTCCTCATTTGACCTCTTTTTGTTCACATTTTGAAACAACTCATGAAATTTTTGAATGTAGATAAACTACTCCATTTTAATAAGATAAAATATTTTATGTTATTTATAGTACTCTGAAACACAGTTGAAACTTTGGATCCCATTTTATATAGAGTTCTACCTGTTAGGACTTAACTCCTAGTAACCTTGTTTTTAGTGATGACACAAAGCAATTTTAAACCCCTTTTATTTACCATGTTACCCCATGGACTTTAAGGAGTTAAGAGTACTCAATGTTATTTAAGTTAACATTATAATTGTGTAAATTAATCAAATGTCTCTAACAAACACATTGGAGTAATGTCATATATGCCAAATCTACTTATTTTACTGCAAACACCAAATAGCTGACAACAGTATTTGCCATCTCCTTTCTGTTGAAGAAAAGTCATAGAAACAATGTATTAGACATTTTATAAACATCAACATTTTATTAGTTTGACCACCTAGAGAGAATTGTGAGTTAAGTAATTTTAAAGATATTTTACCTTCATTTATTTACCCAATTTAAATTAAGCCTTTTAAAATCACATGAATTAAAGGTATTTGCATCCATTTTCTGAATTTTAAATTCGTGAGTGCTCATTAAATGTGTCAATTTTGATGTCATATATATATATATTTTGATGCACATATATAGACAGACAACACAATATCAGACATGATATATACATAACAAAAGGAAAGCCTTCTAGTTTTTTGTAGGTGAATCTCCATTGCAATATTATAGATGTTTTAGAAAACAAACTTTAGCATTGAACAAAAAATAGAACTGAGAGGATCACAGCCTTTGGGACAGGTGTCCCCTGTGTTTCTCCTCTGCTAGTAAAGCAATAATCCTTCTTTTTCCTTTTTCTCAGAACTATGTCCTCATTATTGGATTGGCATTACAGACAAGGAGCAAGCTTTCAGCAACAATTGTACAATTTTGCAATTGGAGTTGTTTTGTCATAGATTCCAAGATGGCAGACTAGAGGGTGAATGCATCTCTTGTCACTCCAGAACTCAGGATTCAAGAAGGGGAGGTATTGAGAGACTCGGACCAATACTCAGAGCTGCTGGGTGAATCTCTCCCACTGGGCGAAGCTGGGGTCAGGGGTCAGGCATAGACAGTGGGCAGCTTCTCAGAGCAGACCCACCCAGTGAGAGGCTTTCCACACACAGCCAGACCCCAGGCCAGACCCAGCAGTGGGGCCCAGTTTGCAGGTAATTTCTCGGACAAGGGCAGGGCAGTGAGAGACTTCCCCAAAAATCCAGGCTCCATCCCGCAGCAGGCCCAGCCCACAGGCAGCTGCTCAGAACAGGCCTGCCCAGTGAGAGGCTTTCTGCACACAGACAGGCCCCAGTTCCAGACCCAGTAGCAGGCCCTGATCCACAGGCAGCTTCTTGGACAAAGGCAGGGCAGCGAGAGATTTCCCCTAGCAACCATGCTCCATCCAGAGGTAAGCTGTGCCCACAGGCAGCTGCACATAGCAGGCCCGCCCAGTGAGAGGCTTTCTGTGCACAGCTAGCTCCCAACTCAGGACCCAGCAGCATCTTTCTTTGGGAGCATGGCATTATCAAGTTCCTCCAAGACTTCAGGCTTCTGAAGGCTAGGAGGTGATATATGGATATCTACAGGGACACTATAAGCCACTAGAGAAAATCTGCAGTATCTCAGAGTTCCACTGATATCTGACCAATATGAGAAAACAAGGGAAGAAAATGGCCACAAAAAAACTAGTTGCTATATCAATAAAACCCAATGACATCATGGCAGAAGAAATGTCAGAAAGGGAGATCAGAATGTACATATTTAAAAAGATCAGGGAAGAAAATGGGGAGATGAAAGAGCAAATGAGGGATTGAATGAGGAGATGAAAGAGCAAATGTAGGCATTAAATGAATGCACCATTTGACACTTAAAAGAGCAAATACAGGAAGCAAAATATCATTTCAATAAAGAGTTAGAGATACTGCAAAAAAAACAAACAAACCAGAAATCCTTGAAATTAAGGAAACAATAAACCAAATTAAGAACTCCATAGAAAGCATAACCAATAGGATAAAACACCTGGAAGACAGAACCGCAGAAATTGAAGACAAATATTTAATCTTGAAAACAAAGTTGACCGAACAGAGAAGATGGTAAGAAATTATGAAGAAAAAATATACAAGAATTATTGGATATCATGAAAAGACCAAATTTAAGAGGTATTGGGATTGAGGAAGGCACAGAGAAACAAACCAAAGAAATGAACAACCTATTCAATGAAATAACATCAGAAAATTTCCCAAATCTGAAGAATGAAATGGAAAACCAACTACAAGAGGCTTATAGGACCCCAAATATATAAAATTACAACAGACCCACACCAAGGCACATTATTATGAAAATACCTAACATACAAAATAAAGACAGAATTTTAAAGGCTGTGAGAGAAAAGAATCAAATACATTCAGGGGGAAACCAATATGGATATCAGCAGATTTTTCAACCCAGACCCTAAAAGCTAGAAGGACCCGGAACAATATTCATCAAGCACTGAAAGAAAATGTATGCCAACAAAGAATCTTACACCCAGCAAAATTTACCTTAAGATTTGACCATGAAATAAAATCATTCCATGATAAAAAAAAAAAGGCTAAAAGAACTTACAAAATGAAAGCTGGTATTACACAACATTCTCAGCAATATATTCCATGAGGTAGAAATAAAAAACAATGATGAAAACAGCAATGGGAGGAATTAGACTAAAGGAATAGCAAAATAAAGGAGAAACCAACTCAAGTCAAAAAACAAAAATGAGCCAAATGACCAGGAATACAAATCATATCTCAATAATAACACTGAATGTTAATGGTCGGATCACATCAATCAAAAGACATAGACTAGAAGATTGGATTAAAAAGAAAGATGCAACAATATGCTGACTGCAACAGATTCATCTCATAGAAAGAGATACACACAGACTAAAGGAGAAAGGATGGGAAAAAGCATACCATGTACATGGACACAGCAAAAAAGCGGGAGTATCCATCCTCATTTCATATAACGTGGACTTCAAACCAAAGGTAGTAAGAAGGAATAAAGAAGGATATTACATACTGCTTAAGGGAAGCATAAATAAGCAAGACATAACAATCACAAATATCTATACCCCAAACAGTGGCTTATCCATGTATGCCAAACAAATTCTTCTCAATTCCAGAAATCAAATAGACCACAACACAATAATACTAGGTGATATTAACACACCTCTCTCACCACTGGATTGATCTTCCAAACAAAAATTGAATAAAGAAACTATAGATCTCAATAACACAATCAATAATTTAGATTAACAGACATTTATATAATATAACATCCAACAAAGCATGAATACACTTTCTTCTAAGCAGCTCATGGATCCTTCTCTAAAATAGAGCATATTTTATGCCACAAAGCTAATGTTAGCAAGTAGAAGAAGATAGAGATACTACCTTGTATTCTATCAGATCATAATGGATTGAAATTAGAAATAAATGACAGAATAAAAAATAGAAACTACTCCAACTCTTGGAGATTAAATAATACACTATGGTATGATGGATAACAGAAGACATCAGGAGGAAATTAAAAAATTCTTAGAAGTAAACGAGAACAAAGACATCATATCAAAATCTCCGGGACACTATGAAAGCAGTATTCAGATGAAGATTTATTTCATGGAGCATATTCAATAAAAGAAGAAAAAATCAACAAATAAATGACTTAACACTACAATTCAAAGCCCTAGAAAAAGAAGAACAGACCAACACCAAAAGTAGTAGAAGACAGGAAATAGATAAATCAGAGCTGAAATCAATGAAATTGAAACAAAAGAAAAAATTAACAAAATAAATAGCTGTTTCTATGAAAAAATAAATAAAATTGATAAACCCTTAGCCACATTATCAAAGAGAAGGATAGAGAAAACTCAAATTAGTAAAAATCAGAATGAACAAGAAAATATCACTAGAGACATGAGTGAAATACAAAACATAAGTACAAGGCATTTTAAAAATCTATACTCCAACAAAACAGAAAATCTCAAAAACATCAACAGGATTCTAAAGACATATGAATTATGTAAACTGAACCAGGAGGACACACACAATTTAAATAGATCAATTTCAAGCAGAAAATAGAAGAAGTCATTAAAAGCCTACCAACAAAGAAAAGTCCGGGACTAGATGGGTTATCAGCTGAGTTCTACAAAACCATTAGAGATGAGCTCATTCGAATACTCCTCAAAGTATTCCATGAAATAGAAGGGGAGGGAACCCTCCCAAACTCATTCTATGAAGCCAATATCACCCTGACACGTAAACCAGATAGAGACACATCCAGGAAAGAAAATTTCAGACCAATATTCTTAGTGAACATCACTGCAAAAATTCTCAATAAAATTTTAGCAAATCACATACAAAAATATGTTTAAAAGATAGTTCCCCACGATCAAGTGGGTTTTATCCCAGGGATGCAAGCTTGGTTCAACATCCAGAAATCAATAAATGTAATTCACCATATCAACAGACTTAACAGCAAGAAACACATGATTATTTCAATAGATGCAGAAAAAGCAATTGATAAAATACAGCATACCCTTATGCTCAAAACACTAGAAAAAATATGGATAGTGGGAACATTCCTTAACATTGTAAAGGCCATCTATGCTAAACCCATGGCCAATGTCATTCTGAATGATGAAAAACTGAAAGCATTCCCCCTAAAAACTGGAACAAGGCAGGAATGCCCTCTTTCTCCATTTCTATTCAATATTGTCCTTGAAACTCTAGTCAGAGTAATTGGACAGACCAAAGAAATTAAAGGGATATGAATAGGAAAAGAAAATCTCAAACTATATCTATTTGATGATGACATGATTATATATTTAGAGGACCCAGGAAATTCCACCAGAAAACTTTTAGAACTCATAAGTGAATTCAGTAAAGTAGCAGGATATAAGATCAATGCACATAAATCTAATGCATTTTTATACATAAGTGATGAATCTTCAGAAAGAGAAATTAGGAAAACTACCCCATTCACAAAAGCCTCAGAAAAAATAAAATACTTGGGAATCAATCTCACAAAAGAGGTGAAAGACCTCACAATGAGAACTACAGAACACTAAAGAAAGAAATTAAAGAAAACCTTAGAAGATGGAAAGATCCCTCATGCTCTTGGAAGGGCAGAATTAATATTTCAAAAAGGCCATACTACCAAAGGTGCTATGCAGATTCAATGTAATTACAATTAAAATCCCAATAATGTACCTTACAGAAATAGAGCAAGCAATCATGAAATTCTTCTGGAAGAATAAGAAACCCAGAACTGCTAAAGCAATTCTTAGCAGGAAGAGTGAATCAGGGATTATTGCAATACCAGAACTTCAACTATACTACAAACCAATAGTAACAAAAATGGCATGGTTTGGTACCAAAATAGACAGGTAGATCAATGGTACAGAATAGAGGACATGGTGACAAACCAAAATAAATACAATTTTCTCCTACTAGTCAAAAGTGCCAAAAATATGCAATGGAGGAAAGATGACGTCTTCAACAAATGGTGCTCGAAAAACTGGAAATGCATATGCAGCAGAATGAAACTAAACCCCTATATCTCACCCTGCACAAAACTCAACTCAAAATGTATCAAGGACCTAGGAATCAGAACAGAGACCCTTCATCGTATTGAAGAAAACGCAGGTTCAAATTTTCAACATGTTGGCCTAGGATCAGACTTCCTTAAGAGAATTCCCATAGCACAAGAAATAAAAGCAAGAATCAATAACTGGGATAGATTCAAACTAAATAGCTTGGAATCATGAAATTTTTCAGGAAGAATAAGAAACCCAGAATAACAAAAACAATCCTTAGCAGGAGGAATGAAGCAGGGGTATTGCAATACCAGAACTTCAACTATACTACAAAACAGAATAAATCTCAGAAAAAAAATAAAAAATAAAAACTATCAGCCATGTGAAAAGAGAGGCTACAGAGTGGGATAAAATCTTTGCCACTCATACTTCAGATAGAGCACTAATTTCTAGAACATATAAAGAACTCAAAAACTCTACACCAAGAATACAAATAATCCAATCAACAGATGGGCTAAGGAAATGAGCAGATACTTCACAGAAGAAGCTCTACAAGCAATGAAAATATATATATGAAAAAATCTTCAACATCCCTAGTAATAAGAGAATTGCAAATCAAAACTACTCTAAGATTCTATATTATCCCAATTAGAATGGTGATTATGAAGAATACAAGCAACAATAGGTGTTAGAGAGAATGTGGGGAGAAAGGTACACTCATCCATTGCTGTAGGGGTTGCAAATTAGTGCAGCCACTCTGGAAAGCAGTGTGGAGATTCCTTAGAAAACTTGGAATGGAACCACCTTTTGACCCAGCTATCCCACTCCTTAGCCTATACCCAAAGGACTTAAAATCAGCATACTACAGAGATGCAGCCACATCAATGTTCATAGCTGCTCAATTCACAATAGCCAGATTGTGGAACCAATCTAGATGCCCTTCAGTGGATGAATGGATGAAGAAACTGTGGCATATATATACAATGGAATATTACTCAGCCATAAAGAATGATAAAATTATGGCATTTGCAGGCAAATGGATGAAATTGGAGAATATCATGCAAAGTGAGATAAGCCAAACTCTAAAAACCAAAGGATGAATGATCTTGCTGATAAGTGGATGATGACACATAATGGGGGTGAGAGGGGGCAAGGAGGGAGGAAGGATGAACTGAATAGATGGAAAAGAGGGGTGGGAGAGGTGGAGGGGAGGAAAAAAATAACAAAATAAATCAAGTAGTATTACCCTATGTAAATGTATGATTACACAAATGGTATGTCTTTACTCCATGTACAGAGAAACAAGATATATCCCATTTGTTTACAATAAAAATTTTTAAAAAAGTAAATCCATCCAAAAAAAAAAAGAACTGATCAGAAGAACATTAACCTAGGTATGTAAGATCAAAACTCTGAGCTCAGAAAATATACCATTTAAAAAAAAAAAAAAACAAGAATCCTAGAAAAAAAATTGTTAATGAACATTAATTATAGTATGAGAGAGTGAGAACAAGATAAGCAAAAGGGGGAGGAAAGGGAAAGAGGGGGAGAAAGAGGGAGATGAAGAAAAAGAGAGAGAGAGTCTTACAACCATTTTCCTGTTTTTCAGCCAGAAGTTTAAATGGACACCTTTTTCCTTCAGTCTCAGGTTGGTCCCTCGCTGAGCCTGCTAGCTAACATTCCATTGCAAAGGAAAATGCTGCATAGGGATTATTAATCCTTGTTAAGTTCTTAGCTTGGATTTGGATGAACAGGTGAGGTCTATTGCCAAATCCTTAAGGCAACATTTTCTAGGTTAATTGAGATTTACCATCTGGTACCTTAAAGGTAAACAGAAATTGTGATTGAGAGTCTAGGGTGTACAGAAAAAGTCATCTTTTAAATCTAACATCATAAGACTAGGTAAGATACTGAAATTTCTTAATGAATTTTGCAGAGTTTGGAGGGGAAGGAGGCTAACCACTTCTCTATTTGGGAAAGATCAGAGAGGGAGAAAGAAATATGAACTCTGAATCCTCCCTCCACACCAGAAACCTCCCACAGATGTGCTAGAACATGTGCTTGAGAGCTCATGGCAGGAGGACTGGGTAGAGAGGGCAGAAGTAAAATCAGAGTGGGGCAAAGGAAACAGAGGAGCATGGGCCAGTGGGGCCTCTGCTACAGGAGACCAGTATGGAGGTAGATCATTTTCTGGGTCAGAGTTGAGGAAGGAGGAGGGATTAGGAGGGGAGAAGGAGCCAAAAGAAGGTGTTCAGGTTTGCAGGAACAGCAAAGACTCACAGAAGTTTTATGCCATTAAGTGACCATTTTGATTGATTTTCTGAAGGATACTGTGGTCAAATATCATTACACACTGAATAAACTTTTGGTCGCTGTAGGCCAGGTGAAGAAGTTTAAGATTATCTTGTAGACACCCCAGCAGTGAATCTGCCAGAATGGAGGACACGGATCATATGGTGGAGACTGATAAACAGCCAGTCAGTGTCTAAGGAATCCCAAGGTCACAGACTAGTTAATGAGATGAGAAGACAGTACATGATGGGAGTTGTCACCCCCATCAGTGTGTGCCAGGCAAAAGGCAAGGGGGTTAAGGATCTGGTGGCAGGAATTTTGAGGGAAAAACTAAAGAGTAGCCTCAACCCAGAGAGGGAATCTCCACCATAAAAATCAGGGGTCCACCCATCAGATAAGGTCAACTAAGGGGTCAACCATAATTGTAAAAGTCTTGGCAGGTGGAACCCCTATTCCTCAACTGCCTCAGGGGTACTAGACCAAAAGTCATGTCTCACATCAGCAGAGAAGTGTTTAAATCAACGTATGGGAAACTTACCAATCTGAAACTGGTGGTGAATATGCAACCAAGCATCAGGGCAAATGGAATGTGAGACCAGCATCAGAGGTTCTGGGGCAACAGATGGGGTTCCACTCATCTAATTGGCAGTAGAAGAGCTCATCAAAATCATGGCACAAATGAGAGCACCCAGAAACCATTCCTAATGTGGGAACACACACGAGATTTTATTAAGCAGAGAGGTAGAGTGTCTGCATACAAGGGTGTGAGAGAGAGAATGGTGGGGGAGGTATTTTTAGGTAGTAGAATCTTGTGGGGTAATAACAATCTGACCAATGATTGACTAGGAAGTTTGTGGGATAACAATCTGGTTGTATGATGGTGGTTGGGCAGAACAATGGTGGCAGCAAAATGGCAGATCTGATGCCAATACCATCTATAAACAACTTAATACAACCCAACAGGAAAAGGGAGGAGGGAAACACAGGACATATAATCCTCACAGGTGAAAGGGAAAACAGGAAGCTGAAGGACACAGCTGTTATCATTTTCTTAGATGAGGGTTCAGCAAACATGTTTCTCAAAGAACCAGATAGCAGAGAGGTAGGTTTTACAGGTTCCATATTCTCTTCCACAACTGCTCAACTCTGCCCATAGCACTGAAGAAAATCTCAGCCAAGATGTAAACCAATCAGTGATGTTCTCCAGTAAAATTTTAAGTAGAGAAACACAAGACAGGCAGAGGGTGGGGCAATGTAGATTTGCCTTTTGGGCAATAGTTTGAGTAGAGTATCAGTAGTAGTAACAAAAGAAGTAGAAAAGTAGTAGTAATTGTGATTTGCACATGCTGTTCAGAACAAAACCCCATTCTTGTAGGAAAGTAGAAGGAACAAGTTATAAATGGGCAGTGAGCTCAGAACTGAGGCAGAGGCAAAATTTAAATTGAGGCCTGGGAGAATCAAGCCTGTGATTTTATTCATGCCTTTATTGACTCTAAAATGTTCACCTCATTATCCAGGAAATTGGAAACTGGAAGATTGTTGACCTGTCATATACTCAGACATACAGAGTTTCTGCAGAAGGAGACAAAGTCATGGAAGGCTAAGAGCCTTTCTAAAAATCAATCATTGAAAGCAAAATGAAATATATCTCTTGGTTCCTGTGCACCACTAGTACACATGCCTCCAGTAATAAGAGCAGCAATTTTGGCATCTGCAGAGCACTTATGTCAATCTTTAAATGTCCCATTTATTCTTCGTAACAACCCTATGATAGAGACAAAACTGACTTCTTTGATCTCATAGAACATGTAAGAAATGAAGCCCAAAACAATAACTGATTTTACAAAGACCATACAAACAAGAGGAGGTGGAGCTGAGATGTGATCCCTGATTTGTTCTCTAAGCCCAGGTTCTGCACCATCAGACTGTACTGACTACAGCTTCCTGTTTATACTTCACTGCACTTTAGGGCTTGAGGGAGTTGCATTACATCCCTAAGGAGTACTCAGAATTATCTGCAGTTTTGAAATAGTGATATGCTGAACTTGGAGTGTACAGCATCAAACAGGAATTAAGCAGTGACTGTGCTGTCACCATAATAATCATCTAAGGTCTTAAAGCTCTTAATACAATGCCTGGCCCCAAGAACAGCTACAAATAGTTTCTACAGGAGTTCCCTTTTAGGAACCATCTAGTCTTTTGGAATAAAATGTTTTCTAATAATGTTAGTATGTTTTCTAATTATGTTTTCTAATAATGTTAGTCATTTTTCTCCTCCCACTCCCATTCTCTAAGCCCTTGAATAACTGGATATTCACAAACAGACAGTTTTAAGTAATAATAATCCACAGATTCTTGTCCCATTTACACAATTTTGAAGCTCTAACAGCCTGTAAAATCAATAGTGGACACCTGATCAGAAGGCTGCTGAGACAGAGTAAAGGCAGAGAATTTTCATGGTGACAAGGCTCCTTTGTTCTGCATTTCTATAGTCCACTCACCTTTGACACTCCATTACTTCACTAATGCCCAGTAATCTGCAATTTGCTATTTCAATAATGTTTTATAAATGGAATCAACAGCAAGTTCTTTCATTAGTGACAATAATACATTACTAAGAGAAATGCTATGAAAATAAATTTAGTTCTGTTCATAAAATATTTCAGCCTTGCCTAGCATTTGTAGGATAGTTATCTAATCTTAGATTTTTTTTTTTTACTTACCCTACTTCCTTTAAGATGGAGAACCTTTAACAGTAGTAAATAAGACACAATTACAATAAGGCAAGTTTTGTACCCCCAGGATCTATAAACAGGAAGCTTGGCCAACCACATTGGTTTGCCCAGGGACTAAGAAAAATTCACTGTAGAAACTGTGACAATCTAGGACAATCTAGACTGAGCTGATTATCCTGCTCTCACACACACAACCTCTAGACATATGGTCTAGACAGTCTTTCTTTCATCCTCTTATCCTTTTTGGTGGTAAATGAATCCTTCAATACCAGCAGAAATTTATAATAGAAAATATTCACAGTAAATCAACAAAACCAGGAGACAAAAGAGATAGGTCCCAAGAATAAATCCTATTTCTTAAACATTTTCTTTAGTTAAAAATGTTAAAAGGGGTAAAGGTATGTATGAAACAAGTTTCAGCTTGTTTATTTTCCACCTGAAACTACTCCACTTGGAGACAAAAACATGGATTTTCATTTCTCTGATGTGAGATAATTTATTTTCATTACAAATCATACACTAAAAATTAGTATTATTTTACTTGATACACAGCAAGGGTCAAATAATTTTACACTCAAATAGGTTTTAAAATATGTGAACAACATTATTTATTTAATTATCAAATTAAAACTATCACATCTAATTATGAAAGTCCAAAGAGAAATCAAATGGGTGTAGTTGTTTTCTGATACATACATGTGCATCTGTGCAGTCACACACATTTGTAGGTATATTACATAGCTTTAACATGTTAGCATGAGACACATGTGGAGGACACAGAGGACAAAATATTTTTTGCTTCACTTTCAATGATAATGTGTAAGGCAAGAAAAGGAAGCAAAGAGAAGGCAAGGTTCTCACTCCCAGTTCCATACCAAGGAACACACCAGGAATTTTCTATGAACTTGTGATCCTTCTGCCTCAGCCTCCTGAGCCACAGGGATTACAGGTGTGTGCCACTGAGCCTGACTCAGATAATATCTTTAAAACCTGCATAAACTACAACTCATCCCACAGAATTTCAGTACTAATAGTTCCTTTCTACATACTGTTATTAAGAATTTGAACTCTTGTTCACAAACGGATTAAGGCAATAATGTTTACACTTCCAGAATGCATGAAGGTAGTCACATATACAAAATGAAATTTTTCTTTCTTAGAGTTGCTTGTACTAACAACATAATAATTCCACCATTGTCCCTACGTTTGTTGGAAACATGCAAAGAAGTAATAATATAGAAGCCCCAACCCCTGATCTCCAGGGATATGTTCCAAGACCCCCAATGGATGTCTAAAACCATGAACACTACCACCACCCCCTAGTAATTTTTTCTAGGTAGTTTCAGTGTTGCCACAGAGTACTGGAATTTATCCATTTTTAATATTTTATGCCCTGGTGTCTCCTTTGCATCACTATCCATATGTTTTGTGGCCATTATTAAATAAAACAAGCTTATTTGATAAAAAAATATGTGATACTGCAACAATCTAATAACATGAAGGTAGCATATACTGTATGGAGACAATGGTCAAAGGTATGATTTATGTCCTCAGAGAGATGGAAGAAGATTTTATCCTGAGATTCTGAATCATGTGCCCAAGGACACATGCTGTGATGTGTCAGAGACAGGATTCAAATCCATGCAGTCTGATTTCCAAGATCACATTCTTAGCTACCATTTTGATTATTTAATCTTTTGAATATTTACTAGTTATATATACCTAAAGATGTTAAGAAGAATAGTAAGATAACAAAATTGTACTAAATCAGGGACATTTTCCATGAGCAATTCAGAAATAGTACTTTTAAAATTTAATCATTAGATGCTATCAAAAATTCCATGACTGCCACAATTATTTTCTCTTCACGATGTAAAAAAGGGACTAAATTATACTCAGGGCATTTACAATGTATTCAAATTCATAAAGATTGTAATAGATGAAGGGCAAGCACTAAACAGCTAGACAGTCTACCTAAAATAAAGCATCAAAGATAAGCCAAAGGCAGGGTACCAATTATTCTTTCTCTTAAAATTTAATAAATGTGAGTATTGTTTCACATTTATTTATACAGATAAAATTCTTAAATTTATCTGAAGTTTAACTCAGTAAGGTTAACCCACATACAGAAACTTCAAACAAGATTAATATTTCTCTTTGTCCATTTTAAAATTAAGAAAATATTAATAAATATATTGAGAGTTACATAGTTGTTCAATGTTCTTGGCATGAAAGATTTGCA